>NC_133538.1:77009065-77316426 GCF_048544455.1 Silene latifolia
ATGGACTAAAGATAGAATTTACAGAAATTTATCGACCAGGAATTCTAACGGTAGAATTAGCTAACAGGTTAGCTTATCATTTTACAGAGAATTGAGTCTTGGGGTCATTTATATAATTCTTGAGGGAGGTCAATTGTATAAATGTTTTGAGTCTTCGCGTTATGACATTAGTTCATTAGACTTAAAATCAAAACGATGCACATGCTTATTATTTTATTCTTCTTTAGCAGTGTAGAACACGCTTATTATCAATAATACTGTTACAACAAATGGCTGGAAATAACGCAATCTCAATGCCTAGTGCCACACTAGATCGTTCGTCTTGGCTTAAAATGTTCATGGACCAAATGAATCAGTCCACTCGACTGAAGAAGGATGGGTCCAATTTTGTGGACTGGGAGGCGGCACTACGGAATGCTGCCACTACTAACGGTAAGCTCAGGTATTTAACTGAGCCAATACCGGTCAACCCAGGCCCAAATCCAGGAGTCAACGAGTCACTCGCTTATAGTAATTTCGTTATGGAAGCGGGTGCGATAAAGAACGTACTCATCTTTGCAATGGAAACCAATTTGCAGAGACGCTTCATTGCCTAAGGTGCAAACAAGATTTTCACCACGCTCACTAACGAGTTCTCAAAAGCACCGAGAATTGTTACATATGAGCATACCTGTCGCTTCTTTGATGCGAAACTCTAGAAGGGCCAACCGGTCAGCCCACACATTCTTCACATGATTGAGAATGTCGAGAAGCTGGAGGCACTAAATTGTAAAATCAGTGAGAGTATTGTCATTGACCGAATGCTTCGTTCTCTTCACGATGGTTTTGCCCTTTTCAGGGCGAACTACTACATGAATGACTTGAAAAAGAGTCCTTATGAGCTACACTCCCTTCTCGTACAGACCGAGAAGGATATGAAATTGAGTGGGAGCATGAAGCAGGATGTTCTCACGATTTACAACAAAGGTAAAGGTAAGGGCAAGGCTCATGGCGACCTATTTGTAGGTAAGCCAAAGTTTAAGAAGCCAGGAAACGGTAAGAGTGCGCCTGGTGAGACTAGTGGCTAACAGGGCAAGACAAAGAGCAAGGGCGGTGACATAGAGTGCCACAATTGTCACAAGACTGGACATTGGAGGAGGAACTGTCCCGTCTACCGTGAGGACATCAAGGCAGGCCGCGTCGTTCCTGTTGGTATGTCATCTTATATTAATATGATTGAGATTAACCATGCAAGTTTTGGAACTTGGGTACTAGATACTGGTTGTGGTTCTCATCTGTGTAATCATTTGCAGGGCCTAAAGAACATCATACCTCTCGAAAAAGGTGATGTGGACTGCGAGTCGGAATGGAGCACGAGTAGTCGCGCCTCGAAGGGAACATATGTAATCCAACACCCTAGTGGTTTTGAGTTATCTTTAAATAACTGTTACTATGTACCCAGTTTATCTAAGAACATTATTTCTGTTTCCGTACTAGCTAAAGACGGTTTTCATTTTCAATAAAGGATAATAGTTGTATTTTCTCTTTTAATGAAATGATTTAGGGCAAAGCAGTTTCCATGAATGGAATTTATATCTTAGATCAAACCACAAAAATATTACACATGAATAATAAGAAATTAAAGGTTGGTGACAAAGATCAAATCTATCTATGGCATTGTCGAATGGGACACATAAATGAGAAACGCGTAAAGAAACTCGTCGATAATGGGACTATTCCCTCATTCGGATTTTCTGCATATGGCACGTGTGAATCATGTCTCATTGGCAAGATGACTCGAATTTCCTTCAAAGGTGTTGGAATGCGCGCTAGTGACCTATTAGGACTCATACATACGAACATATGTGGACCTATGTCAATTACCGCTAGAGATGGCTATAGATATCTTATCACTTTCACGGACGATTTGAGTAGATACGGATATGTCTACTTAATGAAGCATAAAAGTGAGTCCTTTGAGAAATATAAGGAATACCAGAATAGGGTACAGAACTAAATGGGTAGAAAGATTAAAGCACTCCATTCAGATCGTGGTGGCGAATATCTTTCAAATGAGTTTGATCAACACCTAAAAGACTGTGGAATCGTTTTGCAGTTAACTCCACCTGGAACACCTCAATTGAATGGTGTGTCCGAACGGAGAAATCGAACCTTACTTGATATGGTTCGATCCATGTTGAGTCACACCATAGTGCCTGATTCATTATGGGGTTATGCTCTTTTGTCAGCTGCTCTTATAATTAACCGAAGTCCGTCTAAAGCTGTCGACAAGACTCCATATGAAATGTGGAAGGGAACAGTACCTAACTTGTCCTTTATTCGGGTTTGGGGCTGCGGGGCTTATGTCAAGTGGAGACACGAGGATAAGCTCGGCCCGCTATCGGTCAAGACATACTTTATAGGTTATCCGGAAGGAACATTTGGTCATTACTTCTATTCGCCAACTGAACATCGAGTTTTTGTTGCGGCTAGTGCGACGTTCTTAGAGAAAGAATTTCTCGAGAACAAGTCGAGTAATAGAACCTTCGAGTCATCGGAGATTCCGAACCAACAACCGAGGAACAGATAGAGGAAGCTGTACCTCCAACTGATGATACGGTTAATATTCCTGAGGAACCTAGGAGGTCGGGTAGAGACTCTCATCCACCGGACAGATACATTGGTATGGTCGAGGAGAATGACGTTTTACTTCTAGAAAGTAATGAACCCGCAACCTATAAAGGTGCTATGGCCTGTTCCGACTCAAAGTTATGGCTCGAAGCCATGCAATCCGAGATGGACTCCATGTATGAGAATAACGTAGGGGATCTAGTTGATTTACCTAATAAGGTAAAACCTCTACAGTGCAAATGGCTTTACAAAATATAGCGTTCTGTAGACGCGCAACCAGATATCTATAAGGCACGACTTGTGGCAAAAGGTTTCACTCAAGTGCAAGGGTTGCATTATGATGAGATTTTTGCACCTGTAGTCATGTTACGTTCCATTCGGATAATCTTAGCGATTGCCGCATTTCATGATTATGAAATTTGGCAAATGGATGTGAAAAACGCCTTCTTAAACGGTTATTTGGAGGAAGAGTTGTACATGGTGCAACTCGAAGGTTTCATAGATCCTAAGCATCCTAAGAAAGTATGCAAGCTTAAGCGTTCCATTTATGGACTTAAGCAAGCTTCTCGGAGTTGGAATCATCGTTTCGACCAAGTGATAAAAGAGTATGGTTTCACTCGATCGGTCGAGGAACCATGCTTATATATCAAGTCGATTGGGAGCAAGTTTTTATTTTTGATATTGTATGTCGATGACATACTCTTGATTGGGAATGACATTCCTCTCCTATCTTCGGTTAAAGAATGGTTGAAGAACCATTTCCAGATGAAAGATCTGGGTGAGGCACAGCACATTTTGGGAATTCGTATCTACCGAGATAGATCACGACGGACGTTATCACTTAGTCAGGAGTCTTATTAGAATAAGGTTCTTGAGAGGTTCAGCATGACCAACTCCAAGAAGGGGAAACTTCCAATGACGTGTGGGATGCAGTTGAGCAAGTCTCAGTCACCCACGACTCCTAAAGGGATTGAGCGCATGAGTTGTGTTCCTTATGCATCTGCAATAGGATCAATCATGTATGCCATGATATGCACACGTCCTGACGTGGCATATACATTGAGTATGACGAGTCGGTACCAGAAGAATCCTCAAGTACCTACGGAGGACTAAGGATTGGGTATTGACTTATGGAGGCGAGGCAAAGCTATGCGCAATCGGTTACGCAGATGCCAGCTTCCAAACGGATCGAAATGATTAGAAATCTCAGTCTAGATTCGTTCTTACTCTTAATGGTGCTGCGGTCAGCTGGAATAGTTCCAAACAGGAAGTTGTAGCAGATTCTACTACTGAGCCATTGAAATATTATAAGCATTGGGGACATGTTATTTCCATGAGAATTTAACGTGTACCTGATTTATAGTAGTTGATTATGAATTCGATATGTTATCTTTTTCATATACTATTTATAACTTCATCGGTTTTATAATATTTTGTTTTTCATGTGGATTGTACTGACAACATTGAACGCCACAAAGTGAACTGAATTACATTATATATGTTTTGGTCCGTAATCACCAATGTGAGCTGATAACTCCGGCTATTATATTGTGCAGTCGATTGATGGTGGGTTCAACAAGCCATAAGTCAAACGGTTGACTGATCGATCACAGATGCGAGATTATGACGATACCTCGTGGGACAACTTTTTGTGACAACGTCATGGAGTCCTAAATGTTTTATAACATTCGGTGCCAGGTCGTGGATAGGACATCCATTGTGTTCCTAGAGTCGATTCTTTTGACAATCGACTGTCTCTTGAGATTAAGGCAGTTTTTGGGTGACTTTGGTTTCTTTCTCACGGTCCACCGTAACTGGGGCTAAGTAGATTTTTTCTGGGTCATTTCATACTGTGCTTACATCTGCAGGATTCGAGTTGAGGAAAATATCCATCCCTTATCAGGTATAGTTATTTGTCAGGGCCACTCGAGGAGTTGTAACTGAAATGCATGGCCATGCTCGAATGTTGATTCGTTTATCAGTTAAGTTACTCTCTAGTCGGGAAAACCACTCTTGATACTGATCGTTTGTAAATTACGACCTTTGTGAATTCGGATTTGCAAATTGTTTTACATTGAGTGGGAGAAATTTTAAAGGATATGAGAATCGGTTATCGCACATACACTTGTGAGGACAAGTGGGAGTTTGTTGGAGCTGGTGTCCTCCACAAATTAGTGTGATAACATTTGTACATCTCTTACAGGTTCACAAGGGTATACTTCGTATATTTAATCAGTTGATTAACGTTTACCTAATAACGGTTGGCTTGCTAGAAAGTTTGACGTTATTATCATACAGATGGCGGTGATCAACTGGTCCCTAAAGGTCAAACCTATAGGATGTTTTTGAGAAATGTGGTTATAGAAATATAATTACATTGATGCCCAAAATGACTAAAAAGTTAGTCAATGTGTTGATGAGATAATTATTTAATGAAAATTAAATAATATTAAGTTGAGACGAATTAACTGTCAATTCGTAAATTAAATATAATAAGTTATATTTAAATTAAATATATATAAGGTTAGTTTGGACGAATTAATCTGTTAATTCGTAGTTAAATATAATCAGTTGTATTTAATATCAACAAGTTGAATGTGTCATAGTGGTAATAGTAATGGTACACATAGCAAGAGGTCATGGGTTCGATCCTCACTAGATGACAATTCAACACATATTATATATTTTTGGAAAGACCAAAAATAAGGAAATTGTATTCCTTATTTCGGTCAACATTGGCCGAAAATTAGGAGAGTAATATCTTTCCTAATTAATTTGGTAATTCGGTCTATATAAAAGAAAGGGAGAGAATTATTTCTACCCTAATGCCTTTTCTTGATCTTGCCTCCTTTTCTCATCACAAGAACACAAAGACAATTAAATTTTACAGAAAATTTTAGATTGATTTCTAGCATAATCAAAGGGCATATCTCAGATCGTCTTGGGTGCAACTAATAGGCGAATATCAATTTTGATATTGTTCTTAGGCCATATTTGCTAGGACCAAAGGTTATTTCTGAATCCTTTACTTTTGTTTATGTATTTTATTTTATGACCATTGATCATCTGTATTAAATCATTATAATCCTTCTAGTTTAAGGGAAGTATACAGACTTATTTCCCACAGACGTGCTGCTACCACGTTCCGTGTCGACGACTCCTTGGTCCGGCTTCCTGATTTTCCTGAGGTACGTTTCGTGAACTCGCTTCATCGTAAACATTTTAAATGTTTAATGCGTTGTGACATCACTTCTACTAAGTTTTTGTGTCGGACCACACTTGAGAGACTGGGGATTTACGAGACTATTGCTGAGTTGTTAAACGGGACGGGGATGACCGGGTTGACCACAATGCATGCACTGACCTACGAGCAGCTGACCCTTCAGTTTTTCATCTCTTTTACCTTCTCGACTGGTGCATATGACACTGACCCGGGGAGCTCTTGTGTCTCCGTTAGGCTTTTTACCGGACCACTTCTTGGACCTCAGCTGAGTTTGGGAGGCAGCTAGTTTTGTCTTCTCACAGCCATAAGGACCCTCCTCGGAAGGTCCTGCACTTACTTTAGCCCACTTTGGCACAGACTCCCTTTGAGCAGTGTAGGCTGGCTCACATTCACTTTCCCCCAGCCCGTTACTTTTTGCGTCACCTTGGCGGGACGATTTTTGGATGTAAAGAGCCTAACAACATTAACAATGTTGAGTTGTCGACTTTGGGGGGCTATTTAAACATTTATAGTGTTGGCCCCTTTGTTCTTAACATTGCCTACTTGACAACTCGCCATTTTAATGCTGCCGGGCAGAAGACGACGGGCACGATTACCTGTGGAGGCATAGCCTCCTACCTCGCCCGTTCTCTCCTCCCTGACTTCCCCCGTGGTCTGCCGCACTTAGATAAGGAAGCGGACTTAGATGTTATCGCCCTTCAGGCGATGTTTTGGTTAGCTAAGGATCAGCGGACTTAGAAGATCCGTGGTTCCGAGACCGTGACCTTACCGTTTCCCGACCTACCCCGTATTACACCTTTAACCATTGTGACGGGTAGGTTGCCTCCACCTATACCTTCCTACCACCTCACACTTGCTCCTCCCACAACTACCGCTTTTAAGAAGCGGAAGAGACCTGAGACTGGAGAGGGGTCCACACCGACTGAGGCTAGGCAGACTTCTACGCCCACGCCTACACCGACCCCTATCCCTACTCCTTCTGTTACACAACCGGTTTTCCCCCTAATTTTGTTCCTCCTACTCCCTTTGTGGCGCCTGCGGTCATGGACCTAGGTCAACGTGACGATTTGTCCCTTGAGATGTGCAGTCGAGTAGCTCGTATGGAGCGGGATCAGGCACTCGCCTTGTTCCCTCTTTACGAGTATAACATGAGGAGAGGACGTCCTATTCCTGAGGGCTAGCCACACCCTTCTTCATACCGGTTCCCGGCGGAGGGGTACCCGCAGCTAAAAAGCGAGGCGGACGCAGCTGAGCAGGAGGAGAGGGCTAGAGCTGACGAAAGGAGGAGATGGGAGCAGGAGAGAGATCCAGACTACACGGTGGTGGATGAGGAGGTGGAGGCTGTTGATGAGTAGCTACTGGTCTACTCACATCCCCAGTTTTATGGCTGGTTTGGGGAAGTTCGTATATTTTGTTTGTTTTTCTGCTCTTTATTTTTATCTTCATCTCCTTTATTTATTTATTGTATTCATTCATTTATTGGTTGTTTTATCCCATTCCCCGTATATTTATTACTGGTGTATGCTGGAGGATAACAAAGGCGTTGTCCATTTTGGTTTGGAGAGGGTATTGCATCCTTTGAGTCTGCATTTACATTTTTTTTGCATTCACGTTTATTTTCCTATTTGCATCGTGCTTTATTAAAAAAAATGGAAAAAAAATGGAAAAAATAACAAAAAAATAGAAAATTCAAAAAAAAAAATCAAAAAACATCACGTTTCATTTAGCATATAAGTTGAGTCGGAACGGTAGATTTCTGTGGTGATTTTGCACTGTAACTTGTCATTTCACTTGAGCCTTACATCTAATTGGCAGTTATTAGCTTTGTCATGCGCATAGTCTACGAGTTAATGTTAAAAATACAGGTGATCATATAGACTTCACCTTAAAAATTGGCAAACTACTTTAAAATTTCTAAGTTATTAGAGTCGTATAACTGGTGTCATTCATGACCAGTTCATATAGGAATTTGAGAGTAGTACTCCTTGCATAACATGTTCATCACTTTGTACTTTTATGAAATTCGATTGCTTTTTGCTTGCATAGATTCGGGTTTGTGGTCGGTGTCACATGTAGGAAGGTGCTTGCAATTTTCCCCCTTTCTTTCATTTTCACCCATTTAGCTCCACATTTGTCAAACCTAGCCTTTTGACCAATTAAGTACACCCAAATTAAGCCTGCCTATCAAGCTAGTTTAGTGTACTTTTTGTGGTATATTTCTCTTTTATGTGAGTTGGTCTGTTCTAATTTCTATGGAGTTGGTAGAAAAGAAAGAAAGGTGGGCAAGAAAACGAGAAAAGCATGGAAGAAAAAAAATAAATGAAAAAGAAAAAAAAAAGAAAAAACGTGAGAAAATAGAAAAAGAAAGAAAGAAAAGAAAAAGAGTTGGGCGAGAAAATAAAAAAGATAGACCATTTAAAAAAGGGAAGTTTGTGACGGTCCTACTCCTATGCTTTATTCTATATCAATTGAGGAGTTGTTGTTTTTGGTTAGTGAGTTTTGTGCCAAAGAAGGGCACTTGTGTTCGATTTCATAATCAGCTGAGAATTGGATGTCCTTATATGGTCTTGTTTAGGTGCTAGCATGATGCTCTACCTCCACATATCCCATAATCATTTTGCCTTTTCTTACATGTTGCCTCATTTTTCCACAACTATTGTAAGCCCTCGGCTGTGACGAACATTGTTGGTTGGAATGTGTGTATGGTGACAAGAATCGTCTATCATTTTTGTTGCATGCATGTAATGTGGGTCGCAGTCTAGGTGAGTGACTGTTTTCTTCTTCTTCTCTTACACATTCATATTCAACCTTTGCTTCATGAGAGAAGAGTGACTCGTGAGAGTCCGATTTTAATGGTCTTGCAAGGTCGACAGGTCAGCTTATTTATAGACATCATACAACTCCATTGCGCTTGACTGTTGCAGCTATAACTGTTAGTTTTGATTGCATTAAATGGTTTAAGTGGACAAGTTATAGCTACATCTGAGTTTTCATATCCGTTCCATTAGTTTGCATTTAGTTTACTCGAGGACGAGTAAAGGTTCGGTTTGGGGAGATTTGATACGTGCAATTTATATAGACTTTTTAGCCTCTTATTACACGCATTTTCATGTCATTTACATTGCAAAATGCCCCAAATTGGCTAATTTGATTTGTTTTGTCTTAATTGTAGAAATGGACCTTAATGTAGTGGACTCATTCCTTATTCGTTCCTCTTAGCATGCATTTTGAGGAGATGGAGATTTTAGAGCAGAATGTTGTACCTCGGGAAGCGTGAAGGTGGTCTTTGGAAGACTAACCAAACGTGTCAAGGCCGTTTTTCTGTGGAAGACACTCGATCGAGAGGTTTGTTGTTCGATCGAGTGGAATTGGCAGTTGGAAGTGTTCGATCGAGTCCCTGCTGTACTCGATCGAAGTTAGCTGTTTTGGAGATGTTCGATCGAGGGCTACTTTTGCTCGATCGAGAAGATTTGCTGGAGCACCACTCGATCGAGAGCAATGAAATGACTCGATAGAGTGGCTAGCTATTATACACGGGTTTCTTAATCCGTTTTAGGTTTATTTTATGTTAATAATGACTTCCCTATATAAAGGAATACGGGATTAGGTCATAAAGATTACACTTTTGAACGCTTAATACTCTACTTTACTTCTCTTAATTACTGCCGCTACTTTGCTCTTATTGCCGGATTCGCTCTTTCGTAATCTTTCTTTACTCTTAAGTTCAATCTAATCTTTATTTCTTTAGTTTAATTCCTTGTTCTTTAATTCTTGCTTTAATGTTATCATTATTAGTATATGCTTCATCCTTTCATTCTTTTTATCATGTCTTTCCTTAGCATATTTATGATTATTGTTATTGTTGTTAATTCCGCTAGCATGAGTTGCCAAACCCTTCTTATGTTACGATTAAGGGAGCCATGGTGGTAATGTGACGATATTGTGAATAGGCTAGACAATTAATTGTGAGAAATGTGCCCATAGCAATATAAATGTAATGTGTTTAGTTGAATGCACGCTTCTAAACGACTTTAATCTAGTTAAATTTGCTCCTACATCGGAAGATTGGAATGAACAAACCTGCTATGAACAGTAGACTACTCTAATGAGGACGGAGGTTAAGTTAGTTGTAATCTAGGGTGGATAGCAGACCGGAAGGACCTTTCCCTTGCCCGTCTCATAGTAGATTGTCTGGAATATTTATGACTGAGTTAGTGAACCGAAATCCGCATATATTTCTCCTTATCTGATCACATTTTTGCTTTTCTTGCCTTTATTGCTCTTGTCTTCATTTCCCTTGCCTTATATCTTCAGTAGTTTAGAAAACCAATTTAAAACCCCCGTTTATACTAGACAGACGAGATTGATAGATAGATACTTTAGCCTCCATGTGGAGATCGACCCAACTTACCGCTGAATTCTGTTAGCAATATTAGATATTTATTTTTGATACTAAAACGACGGTATCAATAACAAAGATTTCAGAAGAAATATTGCCATTGATAACTCCCAAAAACATGGGGCAATTCCTCACCCAATGGCCCATGCCATTACAATAAAGGCATATATTATTGGTAGTCCCACTAGCCATTATATCCCGGTGGTTCGAATTTGACCTCTTACTTTTCTTCCTCCTTTTGAACTTTCCTCGTTTTATGGCAAGCTTTTTGCTAAAACTCCCACTAGCTTCATCATTTTTCCTTGCTTCTAAAGACAAGGATCCCATGGTATTAGTGAGGTTGTCTTCACAAGACTTAGCCACTAAATTGCTAGGTGGGATGAGAGGTGAGCAAGTGGTAATAAAGTTAAGGCTTCCATCGGAACCCATGCCAAAGTGAATTTCTCTAGTCGTATCAAGGTTGTCAAGTGAGCATATTTCGTCGAACGATTCGTGACATGATTCAATGGTGATCGGTGTTAAAGAACTAGATGTGTCCATAGCGGTATATCAACACTACTACTAAAAGGAGATGAAGGAAATAATTAACATTTATCGTTTTAGTTGCAAACATTCTGACAAGGTTTAAAAGTATACATTTATATAATGACCTCGCACCTAAATTATATAAATGATTCCGAGATCCATCTTTATACAAACACGGGCTCGGGAAACCAATTCATATCATACTTGCATAAATTTGGTGAATTAATTCTTTAATTCATTCTACTATAGAATTCTCGGTCGATGTATTTCATAAATTCCATCTCTAGCCCCGGAACATAAGACTAGTCTTTATATCCCGTTGAGTCCAACCAAATTTCGCGGGTAATAATGTTTTATTACCCTACTTACCCATTGATAAATGAAAGCACCACAGGAAACCGAATCTACCCCAAATGTCAAAGGGATTCATGAGTCCTACTATTTGGTAAGGCTAATCTTAATTTTTAAATATGTGTGAGGTCTTGTCGATTTATTATCTATCATCTTTAAGTAAACTAAGTCGATTAATACTCGATAATTATAATTGACAATAGTCGATAAGACGATAAAATATGCATGTGAAGTTATGACAATTTGGCAATGCATGCAAACATATATATAAAGCAAGCAAATAAAGAAAAGTAAATTTCCTAGAATGGCTTTTCCTAAAATAGAAAATCTTATATTCTATTACAAATTCGGAAACCAACTCCTTTGGTCCCTTGAATCTTCACGTGACACGCTTCCAAAGGATAGACACCGTCTTAATCGGAACTCCTTTCCGAATGGCACCGTCTTAAGGAAACTCCGGAATTACAAATAATTAAATAATAAAATGTACATAGTACTTCCTATTATACATTTGTAAAATAAAATCTAATAAAAGTAAAAGTGAAACGAGATCACAATAAATTACAACCGAAAAATATTCCCTTACATTACGGATAATATCGATTAAAAACTAAGGCCATACTAAGATAAAATTACATAATTCAAAATTATATAAAGAAATATGACATTCAGCAATGAAATATGGAGCATTATAATATGTATCTAACATGCCAATTTATGTACGAAATCGCCCTATTAAAATTATATTGTAAATATAAACCGTTTTCATGGTTATTCGCGATCTTTAACTTATTAAAATCACTAAATAATACTAAAATATAATTTTAGTCCAAGTTAATTATCCTAACCTTTTAGGACTCAAAAATTAGTCATTACTCAATTTTTGACAATAATTCAACTTGATATAACAATAATTACAATAATTTCAAAATTTAAATTTAAAATTTTTGAACATTATGGAATAATTCCATGACACTCATAATGTCTAAAATTAAGGATAAAATTTTCGAATTTATTTCGAGAAAAATATAGTAACGATTTATCGGTTTTATCAAATAAAACATCTAAAGTTATATGAAAATTAATCTAATCGAAGTTCCAACTTTAGATCTGATATGTGTGATGATAATCCAACCTAAAATAATTTTCTCATACCATGTAATTCATTTTAGCTATTTTTGCTAAAATAGTCACTATTTATGTCATTTTTACACTAAAAATTCATAAGTCATGCAAAATGAATCAAGTTCATATTAAATTTATCACACTGTGAGTAAAATGTGCATGTGAGAACATATTAAAATTTCATGGCCTGTTTCGAAGTTTAACTAATTTTAACCATTTTACCTCTGTTTATTCCATTTTTATCTCATAAAAATTATAAATCATGCAAAATAAATCAAATTTATACGAACTTTTACATAAAATAAGTAAAATATGCATGTGAGTTCATATAAAAATTTCATGGTCAGAAACTAAGTCTAACTATTTTTAGCATTTTAAATACCATTTTATTCAATAAAAATTAATAAAATCACTAAAAATCAATAAAAGAGCAATAATATACCATAAATCATCAAAATGACCTAAATTCATTTTAGGACCAGAATATCCATCATGCAAAAATTTCCGTGACATATAAAAATAAATCACAAAAAATCTAGTTTTATGTGTTTTAAATTTAACTCGGAAAAACTATAAACCGATTATGCATGCAACGACCTAAGCTCATGATACCAATTGAAAGGACTCAAAACTCTCTAATTAAACTCTTTAATTATATATCTAAATTACTCATTGATTTAGATGTTGATCTAGTGCATGCATTAAAATATAAAAATAAAAGGTAAGAACAAAGTTCGTTACATTTGAAGAAAATGGTTTTAGGGCACAAGTGAGGACTCCTTCCCACACTTGTTCTTGAGCTACTAATAAATGGATGATCCTCCAAAATCTCAATAGTAGAGATTCTTCTCTTGATGGTACCAAGACTACCCCTTAACTCTAATTAATATATTAACTCAATCAAGAGGAGAATCTCTACTTTGGGATTTTGGAAGATCATCCGTATATATTGTAGCTCAAGAACAAGTGAAGGAAGGAGTCCTCACTTGTGCCCTTTTCGTGCCATACCTACAATGTAAGGAACCTTATTCTTCTTCTTCTTCCTTATTTCATTTTAACTTATACATGCAACTAGATCTAGCCTAATCTAAATCAATGAGTAATTTACATCTATAATTAAATGAGTTTAATTATAAGGTTTAAAATCCTTTCATATATCTCATCTCCGTTGCTTCGGGAGCAAATGCTTCGTCCATAACAATGGCAAAAACCGTTTAAGGAAATTTGATTCTAGAAGTGACGAAGCTGTTTTCGTTTGATACTCTAATCATAGTAAAGCATACATGGTTTTTAATAAAAGAACTTTATGCATCGAGGAAAGTATTCATGTTATTTTTGATGAGACTAATACGTTTGATAAGGCTGAACAAGATGAGGAGGAAGATATGAACGAACCTGATTTTCGTCTATCTAAAGGTGATCTCCCAGAGCTGGATGAGGAAGATAAAAAAATTGAAGGCACAAATGTGAACTTGGAAACCCTACAAATGAAAATGGGAAAGAGAGCTGAGGTTATAGTTGATGATACTATAACTTCTTCTCAAAACAAGAACTTGGAAACTGAAGTTATACCTGATGAAGCTATAACTTCAAATCCAAACCAATATATAGAGTCAAGTGGTATACGTGGATCTACTATAACCCTGGGATTAAATTCAGGGGGGACATTTATTGGTTCCAAATTATTTGAAGAAGGTGAGCCTAATTCGAATGACATTGACGCGTCTTCAGTCTCTAAGAAATGGAGATATAAAGATTCTCATCCCATGGAAAACATTCTTGGGAACTTACGGAGAGGTGTTCAGACTCGCAGATGGTTGAACTACTTTTTTCTTTCTATTCCTTCCTCTCCAACATTGAACCTAAAAATATCAAAGAAGCCCTTGCTGAATCAGGTTGGATTGTTGCCATGTAAGAAGAATTGCAACAATTCGAAAGGAATAAAGTTGGGCACTTGGTTCCTAGACCAAGAGATAGATCTGTCATTAGAACAAGATGGGTAGTTAGAAACAAGCTAGACGATAAAAGAGTTATTATACGGAATAAAGCACGATTGGTTGTGCAAGGGTACAATCAACAAGAAGGGATAGATTACGACAAGACCTTCACTCCTGCCGCTCGTCTAGAGGCTATACGATTATTAATAGCCTTTGCAGCTCACAAAGGAATGAAACTATATCAAATGGACGTTAAGACTGCATTCCTAAACGGTTATTTGAACGAAAAAGTCTTTGTAGAGCAACCTCCTGGATTTCTGGATAGCAAGTTTCAAAACCACGTCTATAAATTAGATAAAGCTTTATATGGTTTGAAACAAGCTGCTAGGGCTTGGTACGACAGATTATCATAGTTTTTGCTTGAAAGAAACTTTAAAAGAGGATTTGTTGACAAGACCTTGTTTCTACAATCTGAAGATTTCGATTTATTAGTTGTGAAAATCTATGTTGATGATATTATTTTTGGTTCAACTAATGTCAAATTGTGCAAGTACTTTTCAGATTTGATGACCTCAAAGTTCGAGATGAGCATGATGGGAGAACTAAAATTCTTCCTTGGACTTCAAATCCAACAAACTGGTGAAGGGATTATGATCCACCAACAAAAATACTTCAAGGAACTAATCAGAAAATTCGGAATGTAAAATTCTCATTCTATGTCAACTCCCATGGTGACAATAAAGAAATTGACATTAGACGAAGATAGTAAGTTTGTTGATGAAACAACTTACTGAGGTATGATTGGCTCACTCCTTTATTTAACTGCTAGCGGTCCAGATATTATGTTTAGCGTATGCGTATGTGCTCGATTTAAATCGTGCCTTAAAGAGTCGCATATGATAGTAGTTAAGAGAATCTTCAGGTATTTAATTGGTACGTCAAAATTATATCTGTGGTATCCTTTTGGGTGTAGCTTTGATCTCATAGGGTATTCAGATGCAGATTATGCACGTTGCTCGCTTGATAGAAAAAGTACTTCAGGCATCGCAACGTTTGTTGGACCGTGTATTATAACATGAGGATCAAGAAGCAAAATTTAGTTGCCTTATCTACTGCTGAAGCCGAATATATTTCTGCCGCTTTGGTATGTTCTCAACTTTTATTTCTTAATAAACAATTATGTGATTATGGTATAGATGTAGGATGTATCCCTATTTTATGTGATAATACGAGTGCTATAGTTATTTCCAAAAACCCAGCACAACACTATTGTACAAAACATATTGATATTCGACACCATTTTCTACGTGATCACGTCGATAAGGGGAATATAAAACTTGAATTTTGTCGCACAGAAAAACAATGGGCAAATATTTTGACAAAGGCCTTGGCTAGAGAACGTTTTGAGATTTTACGGTTGAAAATTGGTTTAATTGGTGGCAACTAAACTTGTCACAAATATTTACAATCTTTATGACTGACTAGAAATAGACGAGATTGTATGACTGTGTCCGTATTTTCCGTTGTATGTTTATTCCTGTTAAATATTATATTATGTTATAAGAATATTCCGTCTGCTAGTCATATATTATGTGTATCTTTACAAACCGATTTTTTCATCACAATATTTCCTTATTATAACTCTTCGCCGAAAATTTCTATCCAAAATATCTTCATAATCTTTGCTAATATTTATCCATGTGATTTATCTAAAGTCTTTGATCATATTTTTGTCATATCTCTTACAAGATTTACCCTAATCTAATCTATCCTAACCTATATCTATATATAAAAAATAGGAAGAATCTTACCAAAATCCTTAGCCTCCTATATTCACTAACCTACTCCTACCATAGATCAATTTCTTTTACCACATCTTAAATACTCTACCTTCCACACGTCTCCATCATCCTCACAACTCTCAAAATTTTCACTTTCTAAAACTCTCCCACACTCAACCTCACCATCCATCATCATCATGTCTCCACCAGAAACTCGCCTCAAATCACCTTCAACTCGGTCTTCTACTAAGATCGGGTCATCCAAACCGCCATGCAATAAGCCCAATCACACCACAACAACTTCCTCACCTCAACCAAACCCCAACCCACCAATCCCGATCATAACCGGGTTGAGTCTAATCTCGAGGAAAAGCGCCATAAGCTTAACAAAGGTAGAAAGAAGGATATTGGTGTTGAGGATTCGGTTGAAGAGATCGAAATTGTGGTTAACCGTGATAGTCATCAAAGAACCTTGTTTCGAGAACGTATGTCGAATGCTACGGTGACGGGTCTTGATAAAGTTCGTCTTACCACGGAGGAAAGGACTCGGGTGAATCGTGTTTTGCGATATGGTATCTAGGAGGACGGTCTTATCCTGAAATGTGGTATACAAAGATCGAAGCTTTACAATTCTACAAAGATTTCTTGACTTTCCAAGAATGAACCAAGATTTGCTCTTTGTCCGGTCCCGTTTATCCTATTGAGGTAATTCAATTTTATGCTTTGGTTTCGGTTAAGAAGAATGTGTTGCATGCAATGGTTAATGAGTCCAAAGTCACAATTTCCCGTGACAATTTTCGCACTCTGTTTTCCATCCCTGATGATGGGGTGAAAATTAATCGAGTGCGGAATAGGGAGATGTGACGGAGGAAGAAATGCTTCAAATTAAGCGTTCTTTTGATGATGGTGCTACGGGGTCTAGTAATATGTTTGCGGGTATGTTCACTCCCAAATTGAAATTCTTTTTAAATTTTCTTTGGAACACGGTTGTTCCTAGGTGAGAGGGTCGTGACAAGTTGTCGAGTAATGAGATGGTCTTGGTTTTTAAATGGCTTGAAGGTGTTAAGGTTAGTCTTCCCCGAATTGTTTTTCATAGTATTAACCGAACAAGTATTTCCGTAACCGAGGACAAATTTTATACTACTTTGGATTTGCCCTTTGGTATGTGGATTTCTCTTTTATTGGAACACAAGAGGGTTGTTAGTCCTACTAGCTACAGGGTAATGGTTAAAGACGAGATGTGTGATACACATCTTAAGTTAATGAAAGTAGCCGCGGTTAGACCCGAATTAATCTTCTTGTCAAAGGGTAGTGTGGTGGAGAAGTCGTAGGATGTGGTGATGGCCGTGAAACAAAATTTGGACTCGTTTATAACTAGTGTTTGTTAAAAAATGGATGTTCAAAATAAGTTGATTGCGGAGTTGGTAGCGGGTATGGCAAAGGAGAAAGATATGGCTCCGATTTCTAATGTTACGAAGAATTTCGAGGTCCTAGCCTACTTGTATGGGTTAGAAGGACGAGTTGAGACTATGGCTCGTGATGCAAATAGAGTGGCTCGTGAGTGTGTCCATCAATCCAATTTGATGGCTAACTTGGCTAGTCAAGGAGGGGCTATTTGGCGCGAAAGGAAGGGTATGCATGCGGAGATGGGACTTATTTTCGAGGCTACAAAGGCATTGTCTTTGAAAGTGCTTAACTTTGAGGCGTGTCTCAAGTCACAAGGCAATCATGTGCGGTCTTGCTTCGATCATCTGGATTCTCTTGAGTTTAGGACTCGTCCTGGTTATGTGAACCCAAATGTCGTAAAACACGTCATTTCCAAAACCCGCCCTAACCCAACTTCTTGCTCTATTTCTCTTTGCTTTTGTTAGACTTAAATTTTGTTATTTGTCTATTCGGCCCATTCTGGCACTTAATACTCTATTCGGCCCATTGGCAAATTATGTTTATTCGGCCTATAGGCTTTGACATTTTCGGTTTGTATTAGACATATTCTATTATGGTTGCTTATCGTATATTTGCTTCTCATTCTATAATGTGTTCTTGCATGTTTATTTCTTTCCTTAGTCTATATTATTCTAGTTCTTCTATGTCTTGTTCTCGTCTTTTCGATGATGTCAAGAGGGGGAAGAAATGACAGTGACTTATGTATTTGCCGAAGCTTGCTCCTTGTCAGAACCTTTAATCTCTTAAGATTCTTAGATGTTATACCTTTGAATATAAGTAGCTTGTTCTTGCGTTCGACTGACTATTTTATTTATAGTATTATGTTGAGGAGGAACTTGTACTTAGTCACAAATCATAAGAGACTTGTCATCATAAAAAAAAAGGGGAATTTGTTGGACCATATTGTTATATGGTTTATTTTGATAATGACAACTTGTTTTATTATATATATATATATATATATACTCTTTGCGAGTAATCGTTTATTAGTCTTTGTTAGATTTAATAAAGGTTACAATAATAGCAAGCAATGTTATAGCACCCATGTCTATAACATTGAATATTCCTAAAGCATCATAGTGACTACTTTATTCACAAGTATGATGATCACTCAAGCAAAAGACATGATCAAGTCTATAAGAAGCTCAAGATGAAGAGCTTATGATCAAGATGAAGAGATGATCCTACTACTAAAGATATCCAGGAAGATTAGCTAGTGTAGGACATCATCTAATAACGGTATCTTTGGAAGTAATATTGAAAAGGTAAAGTTATAGCTATTTTACCTATAACTTTACTTACCAAGCTTAATGTTATAGTCATTTGTTCTATAACATTAGGTTGTATTTTGAAGGCACGATTTTAAGGTTTTAAAATTAATTTTCAAAAGATCAAATTATCTATATATTTTCAAAAATACATGTATGTATGATTGAGGAATGATACAAGTTAAAATTGAATAATTTACATCTATCCTATTGGTTAGTAAAACGACTTATGAGTCGTCATGCTACCTAGGGTTTGCTAAGTTATTCAAACATAAACCCTAAATCCACACCCCTTATTTCGTATAGGGTTTTTCGAGTGAGTTGGGCTTATGAGTCGTTTCTCATATCGACTATACTCCTTGTACAAGTAATATTAGGTTAAATCTAGAATAGATTGTCTTAAGATATTTTTATCTTAAACAATTATTTGGATTTATCTTATTTACTTATTTGAAATATTTTGTGGATTAAAGTAAGGAAAGATAAGATTTGTTTCTTGTGAAACAAATCATCATACCTCACGACATCATGAGGGTTTTGAATGAAACCCTACTTACCTCCTCTACTATATATACATATGTGCTTTAATTTTTCTAATCAACTTTTTGCAATACTTAAATTCCTTTGCAAACAAATCGAGTCAAAATTCTTAATCAAGTATTTTATTTGTTTTTGCAATTCGAAAATCTTTACGAAAAGTCGTGCTTCAATTTGCTTATTATTCCGTAATATTACGTTATTAGATAATAGTACTTAAACATTGTTTCTTACACGTTCATTTGTGTGAACACTTAGAAGAACAATAAAGTGCTTTCTTATTAACGTAAGTTAGATAAAATCGATTATTTAACGATACTCATTTGAGTTACAACTAGTGTTAGTTGTACGAGTGGGTTAGTAATTTTGTAATCCGTAGAAAGGTACTAAAATTATTAATCGAGAATAATGGACGTAGGTTTCGACTTGTGAAACTGAACCACTTCAAAATCACGTGTGTCTCTCGTTTTTGTTGTTCGTTTTCTTTACGTTTTAACTTTATTTAGTTAATTAGTTAAAGTTTAATCAATAAACTTTAAGTAATTAATTATTAAGTCACGCCCATAAAGACATTTTAAAAACTGGGATAAAATTTTAATACTCAATTCCTCCCTCCCCCTCTTGAGTATTTCGGATCGATAGACTCTTCATCTTTCCTTCATCCTTACCCAATACCCACCATCCCAACTCCCTTCTCCCTTGTTCTTATCCTCCACCATCACTACCACCACCACCACCACTCGCCAGAGCTTTTGGACATCATGTAAACTATTGATACATGCGCTTCTACTGTTGTTAGCTACGCCAACGAACCCGATGAACCGCCAGCTTTATTCGTCACCTTCGCCGACGACGAAAACATTGACGGAGACCATTATCCAGCTCCAAATATTCTGACAACCTCGCTGGATCAAATAAATTTTTTAAATCTTATATTTCGTTTTTTGTTGATCTAAGATTTCAATTGAGTTTTATGAAGAAAAAAAAAAGTAATTTGCGCACGGTTACGTCGTGTGGTAGTCACAAGTGGGTTGCGTGGGTCACCGTGGTGATGGGCTATTTATGATGAGAGGATCCGAATAGGAGAGAGGTCGCCGATGGGAGGAAGTTTTCTTGTAAGGGTCGGTGATATAGGAATGGCGTCATTGAGGGATCGGTGTTAACATTGGTGGTGATGGTTCGTGGGTGAGGTTAATGGACGTTGTTGCGGGGTGGGTCAGGTGTTAGCCATGGGTATGGTTGGTAAGTGGTGGTGGTCGTATGGTAGTGAGTGGTGGTTGCATAATATATGACCGCAAATACACAAGCTAGTACTACAAGATGCACAGATCGACTTGTTTATCTAAAGCTACCACTGCCATAGATCGATCGCCATTCCCAAATTCAGTTCATTGTTCTTATTCACTGTTGCCTTAGTTTTCTCTTTTTTTTTCCCAATCTCCTGAGCGACTTGTTGAGATGATGAGAGATTTGCAGCCTGGTGAAAGTCTTGATTAAAGGCTGTGTAGCTTGTCTTGTAATTTAATGTAAAAAATGGAAATAAAATTCTTGAGTTTCATGCAATTTGCCTTATTAGACGTTTTTCCCTTCATTGCATATGTGCGAGCAATTACTATGAGTAATGAGTCTTGATCTTTTTGCAATTTTTGAAGCAATAGATCAACACAGTAACTGGAGCAGGATGCTCAAGTAGGACAGTGTTTTTACCCTTTTTTGAGTAAATGTGCACTTTTTAATTCGATTTGTTTCAAACCAAGATACGAGTCATGACATTTTGATGATGGTTGTACTCATTACGTTTTGATGCTGATGATATGATTATAATCATGTTGTCTTCATAGCTAAACATCTGAACACGTCGAGTATATTGGTTGCATGTATTTAACATATAATTGTGCTTCATGCTAATGGTGGTGATGTATGGAGGTGGGTTATCTTGTACTCCGTATGTCAATTATTTCATCTTACCTATAATAAAATAAGCTATATAAGTGTGATTATTTTGGTGTGTAGATGGGACATTTTACCTATTTTGTGAAGGTAATTGCCAAAAAAGCATAAATGCAATCATCCTAAAACAATAACGTAGCCTAATAATTCGTATCAACAACTGTTTCTGACCATCTCATTTTACATTTCAACCTATATCTCAACACAAACTTACAAACATGTAGCATGAAGTTGGAAAATGTATATCGAGTATCGACTATGTAATATACTTGTGGCGAAGAAACATTAGAGGAATAAATATACGTATAAATATTGAATTATCAGAACTTAAAGAAGTGTATCTAGCTAATTAGACTATGTATCTAGCAATTTAAAGAAATGTATCTAGCTAGCAAAAGGTAAGTATCTAGCTAGTTAGAGATACGTATCTAGCAACTTAAGGTAGTGTATCTAGCAACTAAATAGAGTGTATCTAGCTAGTTAGAGGTATGTATCTAGCAACTTAAAAGAGTGTATCTAGAAATTTAAAGGGATGTATCTATGTAATTATAGGTATGTATCTAGAAACTTAAACGAGTGTATCTAGCTAGATAGAGGTATGTATCTAGCAACTTAAATGAGTGTATCTAGAATGTTACAGGTTTTTTTCTAGCAACTTAATGAGATCAAACGAGATCAATCCTAAAGTTTACAGCTACCTCATTGCAATGACAAATGTGGTCAAAGAGTGGGATCAAGTCACCAAAGATTTACGTAAGTTCAGGGCTTTTGCTAAGGCTGGTTTTGTACCTGAGCTGGATAAAGAGAGTATTAGGGCTGTTGAGAAGTTTCAGTATGATGTTCTAGATGAAGGGATTTTGCTATCTACCTGGGCGGTGCAAGAAGGAAATGCGTCGGTGCTAGGGTTGGTACACACGAAACTGCTTGCAAATAGGGAGTGGAGTTGAGGCTGAAAGGCAATTGTGGGTGATGAAGCTTATGGGAAAGGAGGTCGAAAGATACTTTTATGACAATGTCTTAGTTGTGTTCCTCACAAAGAGAAATTGGGGCTGTTTCAACGCTGCTGAGTGCATTGGAAGTTACAAGTTGCTCCACCAAAAAAAAAGACATTGACTTGGTTATTGCAACGGCATATCAAAGGTGGGAATTTTGGGTATGCTAAAGAAACGGTAACCAAAATGATAGACTTAGGCCTGCGACCTGAAAAGGTGGATAGGATAATGGTCGTGGAGGGGCTCAGAAAAAGGATGAAACAGCCCGGATATGTTGAAACCTATCTAAAGCTCTGCAAGCAGCTCTGAGATGAAGAAATGATTAGGCCTTGTCTCCTATACATGTATATAAAGCGATATAAACTTTTGATTGTGAAGATGATATAGCTGCCCTAGGCAGGATATTGTAGCAGCTATGCCACGGCCATCTGTTGCCTCAAAATCAAAGTACAAGTATTATTTAAAAACACCCTATGTTAGCCGTTTCTATTTTTAATATGTCCATCAGTTCTTGTGTGGAAATGGACTAATAAAGTAATCTAAATTTGCAACTTCGAGTCTCAAATAATACAGAAGGATTACTCCTGAATATTGTGTGGTTTAATCTTATAGCAAGCTTACATTTGTATAATTCTCATTATTTGAATTATGATTGATGGGTACAATTCTGCATACTGAACAGCTAAAAACTGCAAGTTAACTGTAAGACCGCAAAAAATAAAGCTACACTAGAGCCAATTTTCACATTTCTCAATCTTTAACCATATATATACTATCACTCATTTCTTACACAAAAAGCTCCATATAAAAACCTCTGAAGGCATGTCTAGTTCTGTTAAATGGGTTCTTCAAAAATACTGTTTACAATGTCGCGAAGTATACTCTAACATGACCATGCTTTTAGAAGCATGTAAATGAAGCTTATACACGAATAAATTTATTGAACTTCATAGGTCAGTAATCAAGATTGCTCTTCGTCTCAACATATTTTGAATATTGGACCACTCAATTCATGATTTGACGAATGCATGCTTATTATGGTCCGTTGTCAATTTTAAATTTTAAGAACGGTACTTAGATAAATTGACAACAGGTTATGAACTGTTGTCTTAAAATACAAATATACGACAATTCCGAGAAAACCGTGGTCAATTTTCACATAAAAGAATGGTTTTTTAGCAACCGTTGTCATTATTATTCACTATTTTTGATCAGAACTGTGCATGCCCTTGTATTGACTTTTCATTATTCATGATTTGACAAATAAATACTCTTAAATAGACCGTTTATTATCTTAATACGAATTTATATTTATATTTAAAATATATGACAACGGTTTTAAGGAAATCGTTATGAAGGTTTTAACAAAGGAGAACGGTTTTTGATAAACCGTTGTCTTATTGTTTCACTATGTATGATTTGATAACTGCATGCCTATGGACCGTTCATTATGTTTTGGTTTGAATCAACATTTCACTTATACTACTACAAATCCCTTGAGATAATGACACTTATGGATTGACGCTTGTTTAGAGCGTCGAAGGCACAAGAGCCTAGCTAGTGCACGGGGCCTACCCATATGTGAAATTCTAACCGCGGGTTTCGAAAAGTTTCATTAAAGAATCACCGCCTATTGCTATGTCAAACTATTAAGAAATTAACACAAATAAAATTCATTCAATCTTTCTTCATTCAATCTTTCTTAATGTTCTGGGACCGATGCAACACTTTCTCATCTATTTACTCCTTCCCCTTTCTTTTTACTCTCACATTGTAATTTTCAATTTTTCTTGATTCACTCTTTCATCAATCTTTTGCGAGGTAGCGGAGCAGGTTATATCATCACATCACTATCTTCTCTCCCCAAGGTCATCTTTTTACAGTCGGTATGTAGATCTCCTCTTACTTCGAGCCTAATTTCTAGGGTTTCTAACATTTTATTTCCCCCAATTTTATTGATTCTTTATATTAGTTGGTTGATTAGGGTATACGTTCAGGGCAATCAAGTCTTCTGTATTACAGTGATTGTTGTTCGTGGTGAATATTGCATTTCGGCACTCAGAAGAAACTGCATGTATGTTTGTGATTTATTAGGGTTTTGATTTATTTGATTAAATAAGAAATGATTTGATTTTGCATAAATTTTTGAAGTTTTGGGATTTCATTGATATATAGGACAAGCTATTGGATCAAACTAATGTGTTGCATCTATATAAGATTACTGAGTACATTGGCTTGCTTGCTACTGGAATGACAGGTATCGGATTTTGGAGTAACGGATATTGATGCTTATTTTATGTATGATGCGTAGTTTGACTGACTTTTTAATTATGTTACAGGTAGAATTTGCGCTTTGATCAGGGATTTGCGCTTTGATTAGGGCGAGTTAGTGTTATTTTTGGTGGTAATCGATAGTTTCTGTTTATGCGTCATTAGATTCAGTTCTTATTCTCACTTTGTAATTTATAAGGTTTTTGTAGGGGTTTTCAAATACAACAATATTAATGTTCATTTTCCATCTTTTTTTGTTGAAATATTTGTTCTGGCTAATTTTCCTTCTAATTTCTCTTCAAAGTACTTAATTTTATCATCAGCTAGGGTTTATGATTGATAACGTCTTTCATACCCTTAATTGTATGATAATTATTTGTAATCTTGCTTCTTTCATGATTGTCTTATGAGTAGGTAATTATTGGTGTCTTCAAGAAGCTACTCAATTTTTAAGCTCAAGATGAACCAAATCTCCAAAACGGCAATAAAGCTAAACTTTGTTAAGTTAGTATTTGTAGGTAGGGCATATGTTACACATGATGCAAATTTACTTGATCTTCTATGTCCTTTACTCGTCAAGTTTTATATGGAGTAGTTAATAATATAACCCTTCAAAGAATGGAATTCTATTCCTTTAATGCGTGTGCTCCAAATTTACATGACATGTTCATAAGTGAAATCACAAGATGAAATTCTGATATATATTTGGCTCATTTGTATATCTACCATTAATGTTCCTCTGTTTTTTCCGCAATGTCATTCTACAAAGTTTGATCTTGTTATTAGTGGCTCTCTATAAATAAAGGATAGTATTAGCTTCACTATTATTTTGAGGCTTCTATTTTGTACGAGCATAGTTTTTATAGTCTTTTTCATTTTGTTACTCAAATGACATAAAATTCAGGTCTTACAGAAGTATTTTGAAGTATAAAAATATGTTACTAATACTACCGCTTTTGAAATAGAAGGTCGCCATTATCATTATTTTGATTTAATAATTTTACATTTAAACCAGTTTTGATATTATGAAATCAGTACTGTAATTTTTTTCCCTTTTTGTTATTGGATGGAGCATGTACATTATTTCTGATAATCCTTGAGGCAGTAGACAATAATGCATTTATGAGGCTAAAATTGATGCACACACTGATACATCAATTCATTTTTATTCATTGCTTTGTTATTGTAGTTTTTGCCAGCTAATACTTATTGGATATTTCACTTTGACTAAGGTTAGTTTTTATTATGCACTCGATAAAACAAGTGATTGGATTATTGTTGTAGAAACCTTTCAATTTCTTTATTATCGTAACGCAATGTTAATAATGCAAAATTTACCCAAGTTTGAGGCAGATATTTACCTAGGCGTGTTTTTTTGCTATTTTGGGCATCCTTTGTTAATTCCCACTACCTTTCTTAGTCTCATATTAGCTGAAGTCTTGTTGCATGTAAATTGTAAGTCAGCTGACTCTCAACTTTCTGTGTTTTCCTTTTCAATTTCAGGTTAAAGAGACTATAATAGAGTCCAAAGTAAGAGTTAATTCTTGTGTTACACAGGTAATGATAATCCCTTCACCTATTAAGAGACAATATTTTTCTCTCTTTTTAATTGTTTCTAGTTTTCCTCAAGCTGATTGATGTGTGTTTCTCATATGATTTGGGATGGAGGGAGTATGACTTATTATTATCCAGATATCATATAACTTTAGACCCTTACAAGGTAATCTTTCTTATTACTTACATATTTCTCTTCCTCATCTACAATTTACTTTTCAATTATGTTAGTTCGATTTTTTAAAGCTTCCTTATGTTGTTTCTTTGAAATTTTTTGAATGACAATTTACTTTCTTGGGCTTGGTTGGTGCTGAACACGGCTGGTGGATGCAAATAATATCAGTTAGATTTATGATTCATTGAAAATTTGAACACAACCGATTTGTTACTCATGTTATCTAGTGTCCACTTTGATGTATGTATCCCTGGATTTTTCTGCTTTTAGAGTTAGCTTGATGTTGATCATTGTGTTTGGTGCAGATGTTACACATCGTCTATATTTCTCAATTTCTATTGCTCCCTTGTCAAACACCATCATTATAGCATTCTTTAGATCATATAACATAATGGAAATATGAACTTCCGCCTCTTAAATGCTGAAGTAGACTATACAAATTCATATTCCCTATTTGATTATTGCTTTAAGTTGTTATTCCTGGCTTCCGTACTTATTCAATAATATATTTATATAAATTATTTTATGTTTGCCCGTTATAGGTTTCAGATTCGTCGGACGGTGACGATGCACCTTCATATGTTGATTGAAGCCCTTTTGACATTGCACCTACATGATTGAAGCCCCTTCGACATTCAAACAACTAAGTGGCCCGATTTAGCTTGTTATGTATGTAGCATTATTTACAATTTCTTTGGACAACTTTATGTTGAATTTTCTATGCTAGTATTTGTAACGTAAATATATCAAATGTATGATATTATTTATAAATGTACATGGGTACTTCCGATCATTATATATTGCATTTTGTTTATTGATAATTTAGTTATGTATTTTAGGTCTATTTAATCTCTACGATGTTAGAAAATAAAGTTCTCAAAAATCTGAAAGCCAAAATTATACGTTACAATAAAAAGTGTCAATTTGTGTTTGAATAAAGTGTCAAAAAGGCATATTTGACGCCCAAAAGCATCACTGAGGTTGACAGTTTGAAGCGTCAAATCATATATGACCAACGCCCAATACAGTCAAATCAAGTGACACAAAAAAGCGTAAATAGTTATTAAAGACGCTAAAAAGTGTCAAAAGTGTTGACGAAAAAAAACGTCAAAAAATAGTGACGGCCCAAAAATTGACGCTTTTGGAAAGCGTCAATAAACTAAAAATTGACGCTTTAAAGCGTCAAAAATCGCTCAAAAAAGCGTCATCAATGCAAGGGATTTGTAGTATTGTTGGTCGTTTGAACATTTTTACGTTTTCAACGCTGCATATAGTTACTGCATACCATGCAGTGTATTCAACATTGTATTTATTTGTTGTTTGAATGTAACTTATGGATGAAATTGCTTTTAATGAATTACGGAGTATATCCTTATACTATAAATAGCATAACATATATGGACTACTTAACTAAAACATCTATCCATTATTCTATATTTACTACAAATAGAATATAACATACTTCACTTAATATTTAATTTTGTCGTCGTCTACTACTCAATTCTCGGTTACACGTTATATAAACCCTATTACTTGCATAATACACAATCTTTTCGTCAAATATGATGACAAGGGTAAACCGTTTTCTAAGAGTCTTACTTTGTTGAGGAACACGCTCCGTAATAATGGCTATACAAATGTAAAAAAAGTCCACCGAGGGTGGACAAAAGATGATGGTTTTCATAGGTATGCCCTGATCGAGTTTCGAGGGTATGAGCAAGACGATTTTCGCCAAGCGAAAAAAATTGTTGCAAGGTTTGCGTCACGTGATCATCAATTGGGGAAACATGAGTACTATAACGATGATCCTGATCGTTATGTTTATGGTGGGCCATACTTATGGATTTCTGTTGCTGAGGACGGTCATATGTTGAGAAAGGAGTACCTGCACAATTTTACTACTGTACCAAAATCCTGGAAGGATGAAGAAGTGCCTCATTTTGAACACCGTTGTGATATTGATATAGTAAATAAGATTTATGATCAGGTTTATTCTGATTACCCACCCCCGAGTGAAATTCCTGTTAGGAATTTTAAGTAATTTGCATGTCGTTTGTTGTTGGGCATTTTTTTTATATTGGTTTTTTTCCTTTCGTTTTGTAGTATTTATTTATTATTTTTTTCCTACTTTTCTATTATTTTTTTGATTTTTCAATAATAAAAATGCATGTTTTTTTATTGCTTGTTTTAATTACTGTGTGCGTGATATATACTTAAATACGAAGTAGTTCTTATTATACATATGCAAACATTTAATATTTAAATTAAATATTTAACACGCTAATTAATTATGAAACAATAATAAAGATTTACTTTGCATTAAAAACAAAAAAATTTAATGGAAACATTTAAAAAATTATTACAAAATTTATAAACATTTTAAAATAACCAATCTGAAATTAGTATTTGGGTAAATTGATAACTTATACCTTGAATAACTCAATTTTTAAAATCATATACCTAAGATAACTTTTTTCAAAACTTATACCAAAAATATTATTTTCTTCCAAACTTAATACCAAAACTTAAAAAATGACATGAATTATCGGTTTTGCCCTTACTAATTAAACATGACCACTCTTTCCCCACCTCATTAAAGCTATAAACCAAATATTTTCAATAACCACCACTGCAAACCATCAGCACAAACATCAGTGTCAACGCCACCCACCCACGACTGTCCTCCTACCGGCGGACCCTTCTAGTGCTACCCCAACCTATAACGACCATGTCTCATACTCTCATCGCCTTTCTGCCAAATGGAAAAATTCACCATTTGCAATTTTATCAAATTAAACTAAACTCATACATCTGAATCCAACTTCAACAAATGATTAGTCAAAATTGGGTTTGTTGTTCTCTTGCACCAAAGCTGTAACACCCCACGGTAATTGAAGAGGACCATTGATAGGCTTAAATGACTAATGCTTAAAGGGATTGAAAGTACTACTCATATCAACAAAGTGCACTTTCTTTTCTGGTTATCCATGCAAAAGAACTCTAAAGTTAAGCGTGCTTAACTGGGAGTAATCCTAGGATGGGTGACCTCATGGGAAGGTTCCCGGGATGCGTATGAGTGAGGACAAATTACGCTGGAAAGGACCCGTGTTAATCTGTGGGCCATGTACACAGCCTGGCGAGCTACCATGGGTGACCGCTCCCGACACTAGGTTTGGGTCGGGGTGTTACAAGAAAATAAATACACTTCGTGGTGAGCCTTTGGCCACACGTCTAGCATAGAAAAGTTTCTTGGGGCTAGTATAAAACTCAAAACCAATAAGCTATGTTTGAAGCCGGCCAAGAGAGAGTGGGGTAGATATGGTTTTGCTAGGATTATTTAGTTTCCTTAACTTATATGCTTAGGAGTTAGGAGTACATACATTATTGTTGTATATGTGTATGTGACAATTTCTTTGGGTGCGTAAATGCTTGATGTTATTAATCTCGTGATGTGCAGCCTTATATATTTGATGGAGTAAGAAATTCTAGTCAAGTTTTGGGTATTCTATCTTTCGGATTTTTACTCATTACCTTTCACTTGGTTAATCTATTTGGTTGAATACACAAGAATCATCAACGTAAATACGAAAAACATAGTCAATCACTTAGAAGTGATGTTTGGGTAAAACCAAAAGAAAAAAAAGAAAGGAATTTAGACGAGGAAGGAGACGGAGCTCTTAGTAACAATTCAACGTGTGACCAGATACTTCTTGAGCACTACTTTTATAATATCAACCTTTACGATGTGGTATGATTTCGAAACCCTTCGTCGATATAAGTAATTGTTATATCTTGAAATAAGATATTAGAAATAATCGGTTTATATTGGTTTTATTGTTAATTTTATCTTATGATTGTTATACTGCTCACATGTTATATTAGTTATTGTCTTATGAATACATGAATGTGACAAGGGTAATTCTGTTATATCGCATAATTGACCAATTGTAACATTCGGGATACGATTATTGATTTGAGGTGATATTATGTCGTAACCTGTGTACACAGAATGGGGCGTTGGCTCTGGAAATATTCCAAATATATATAAAGAAATGGGTGTTGGCCCATGAGAACTAAGGGCGTTGGCCCGAGTGAAATGATTATGTTCCTGTGTACATGGAGGTGGGTCTTAGACCTGGGTGAGTGTGGATCTCCATAATGTTTCTCTTTTCAGTAATGGTAGACCGACATTAATGTGATAGGAATGTATATCCTATTGGTATGGTAGTCATTTAGTGTTTTTGAGATAGCTGGTTGGTCTCTGGCAAGCAATACTGTATTCTGTTAAGTTATCGTATTGGGTGGTTCACGATAATAAGAAGAATTCCTACTAAATAAATGATATGACGCAAGGCCGGTGGAGAGAACTGAAGTCATACTCAGTCTGTGGTTGGCTGATTCCGTTACTCTCACTCTTTTTCAGGTACAAGTATCGGGGAAGGTCAAGTGTGAGGAATTTCACCTAGAAGATAAGACCTATAAGATGTATAGTTTATAATTAATGAGTTTTAGTTTTACTTTTAGAAGTGTATTTTATTTTAATTGTATCAGCCTTGTATTCTCCGGAAGGGAAATACGGCGGTGACGCCCTTGTTTTTCCGCTGTTGTCTTTTATTAATAAAAAGAGCTATTTTGAGCTACCTGCTTGTTTTTCTTGGCGTTACAAAGCATTGTGGGAGGGCCCACTTGTAAGGGTTTGAGGAACAATTTGTCTACGTGTTTTAATTGAGTTTTTCATCCCAAGAGTTGTACTTTTGCTCCCTTAATCTTGTTTGCTCTCTTGAAATTAAAAGTCTCATATGTTATAGCCTTCTCAACTAGATCAACGTATTCAATATTTCTTTAGAAAGATGACCTGGGGAGTTTATTATTTTATCTTTCATTTTCTTCATATCCCATTCCAAACACCACAATATAAAAAAACACCATGTGGTAGCGCCTGCAAGGGAGAGGTGATTGTAGGGACGATGTTGGATTAGTTTATCTTGATAGGGTAAGGAGTGTGTGTGTTGAATTGGTGTTCGGGTTTGGAAGTTATGATATTCGGCAGATTGGAGGTGGGGCTAGCTAGGATACAGCGTCAGCAATAGGACGGCTATGAGACGGTGGTAGTGTCAATGGGGGAGAGGTGGTTTGGTGATGGTTATTGTGGATGTGTGGGACTGTGGGTTATGGGGTAGACAAATGTTGGTTACCTTTAATTATTAAATGTAAAATCGCCAATTTATGTCGTTTTTTGAGTTTTGGTATTAAGTTTGGAAGAAAATAGGATTTTTGGTGTAAGTTTTGAAAAAACGTTATCTAGGTATAAACAATATTAAAAAGATTGATTGTTTCGCCAAAAAAATAGAAAATATAAATGTCAACGGTTTATCCTGGACCGTTGTTGAATAAGTACACATAACAACGGTTTTTAACAACCGTTTTAGATTTACTTAATTAAATAGGGTGTTTCATTAGAATCACCTCTGTACATTTCTCATTGCTTATAAAAGGTGATCTCATTTTCATAGTCTAGTTTTCATTTGAATTAGTTTATATATGGCTCGAACTTAGATGATTGATGGTAAAAAAGGTGATCCAGTTTATGATGATGGAATAGTTGAATTTTACAATTTTGTCCGTCAAAATTGTAAAGGCTCCTCACCAATCTCGTGCCCTCGTAATAAATGTGGTAATATTAGGTTTTTCCCTTTCCCAGACGTGAAAATACACTTAGAAAAGAATAGTTACAGTCGATATTATTATCGTTGGATTTTTCATGGAGAATTAGAGGATGAATCTGATGTAGAAGTAAACAATAATACCCCTGAAGTTGGTTTAGATATAGTAGATGGGGAATCTAATGCAAAAAAATTAAACAATCATTATTCATCTGAAGTTGGGTTTAGATAATGGAGATTTCTTAAATGTTATGTTTATTGAAGATGATGGATCTGATTTTTTTAATCTACCGGTGAAGGGGATATAAATGAGGATGACTTATTTGAGAAGTTGAGTGTAACACCCGCGAATTTCTCGTTTTGACGTTTATAATTTATTTAACCATTATGTTACTTTATTTTATATTTTTAAATTATTTAACTTAATTAATTTTATTTTAAACACGATTTTTATAGAAACTATATTTTTATAGGCTTAATTTATATAAAAATACGTATTTTAGTCGGATAGTATTGATGGTGATAATGATAATAATGTTTCCGTCTTAAGATATAGACATATTTCCGTCTAACAAAATACCGTCTGTAATACTCCGTATTTATAAGTGTTGGGGTACTCTATCGAGTAGGCCTTACTCTGTCGAGTAAGGGTAAGTTGCGTTTTAGAAAGTTTCTGACCTGTAGGGTACTCTATCAAGTACCTTAGGTACTCGATAGAGTAAGGGGGTACTCTATCAAGTAGCCTTAGGTACTCGATAGAGTAAGGGGGTACTCTATCAAGTAGCCTTAGGTACTCGATAGAGTAAGGGGGTACTCTATCAAGTAGCCTTAGGCACTCGATCGAGTAAGGGGGTACTCGATCGAGTACCTTGGGTACTCGATCGAGTACCTTGGGTACTCGATCGAGTGTCCGGTTTTACGGGGAGTTTTCTCGGGTTTTGTTAATTATGCGATTAAGGTATTTAAACATAATCGTCATTGTTTTAAATCACTTTTGCAAAACCTAAAACCCCGTTTAAGAGAGAAAGCAACCTAGTTCATCTTCCTAATCGCATTCTTAGCAATTCCCGGACTTCAGACGGTCGGTTCTTGTCGTTATTCGTATCGTTGAGTTCCTTGCATCGAGGGTAAGCTTTTAATATAATTTTTATAGTGTTTTGTTAAGTTTGGTTAAACCCTAATTTAGAGATTGGGGGTTTTGTGTGTAGTATGTGATGTGTAGTCTCTATGTGTTATATGATAGGAGGATGGTTCGTAGAAGAGGCTTTTTGATACAAGATACCGTCTCGCTTGTTGTGCTTTCCGGTAGGATTTCCTACTCGCATTAGTCCCATAATGGGATATTGGTGATGTCTTTGTATTTGGTTGTTTGATATAATGATTGTCTTGTGTTTGTGGTTGTGATTGTTTGTTGATGGTTCTCGAGATGCGTTCTCGGGTGAGTGGGGTCACTTGCGGGAGTGACTTCACGCCCTAGTTTCGCCCTTCGTGGAACCCGCCACGGAAGGGATGTGCACATTAATGGGACAGGGTTATCGCTCGGTATGATGAGCGGGGCTTAGGTGGAAACGGCTGCGTCCCCCATTTGGGCCGGTCCAAAGGACGATCGATATTGAGATGATGGGGATTGGTTGGTGGTGTGTGTGTGTGTGTGTGATTCAGGTTTGTCTGTTTGCCTTATTATTGATATATATATATAAGTTGTGTGATTAGTACCGACCCCGTTTAAATGTTTTAAAACTGTGGTGATCCATTCGGGGTGGTGAGCGATTGCTTAGCGGTATATCTTGGATACGCGTGGGATCTAGTCAGGGATGGAGTCATCACATATCATAGTCTTTAGTCTTCCGCTGTGTTTATTAGAACAGTTCCTTTCGGTTGGTTTATAGTTTGAGGACAGTTGTATTTTGCTTACGATTGGTTTTGTAATGTAATCACTTAGACTTATTTAATAAAGTATGTTTCTTCATTGTCTTATGATTATCATGGCTCGGGTAACCGAGATGGTGACATCCTCATACCTGAGTGGTCCCGGTAAGGCACTTGGAGTATGGGGGTGTTACAAATGGTATCAGAGCGACGATCCCGAAACCCGTAACCAATGAATCTAATGAATCTAGGGAGTCAATTAAAATGAACCCGGGTAAAGGTTGTAGGAGCTAATGCAAAGACTTGGGAGACGTCCTAAAGTCGCGAACTCGCACTACAATTTTGAACCGGTCACCATGGGATATGTGTCGGGATCGTTATGTGCTTATTGTGTGCTGTGTGTATTTATGTAGTAGTATGTTGTATGAATTGATGGATGAAAGATGATAATGACGTGAATTGTATGTTGGTTGATTGTAAAGCATGAAAGTATAATTATTGATACATGTAATTTGACATGTTATAATTACGCAAGGAAAAGTGTTTTGTCTATATATATATATATAAAGCGATGTGTAAGTATACATGTTGTTGTTGTCGTGTTGAGTAAAAGTACTGATAAGGTTAGGAGTATGAATTGAACATGTCTTTGGGGTGAATATGTTGAACGTATATGGTGGATAAATATGTGGTATGATGGATGAATTAGTGGAAAAGATGAATCATCGTGGTAGTAACATTTGAATAGGGGACTTGATGTCATGTATTTGTGATTTTGTTTACGAAAAGTGATAGAATAAAAACATGTGGGTAACTCATAATTGGCAAGTTAGATAAGCTAAGTGCATGATGAATGTTGTTGTTTGGCTTTTGAAAATAGTAACATATGATTATGAATACTGGTTTTATGAGTTTTGGGTTGTTTTCGTTTAACTTGGTTGTTGTTTAAGTTGTTTGGAAGTAAAAATCAAATAATTATGTCGTCTGATTACAGCAAAGTTGTCTTTAAACTGTTATAACTTGAGATGCGTAAATGATTTTAATGTGATTCCAATTGGAGGTGATAGCTTGTTCTTTTACGATTCTAACGATAGGTCACACGTCCAAAACGACCAAGAAATGAGTGAGTTATGACTGTTTTACGAAAAACTCGGATCTTGAGAATTGGGGTACTCGATCGAGTATCCTTGGTACTCGATCGAGTAAGGGGGCACTCGATCGAGTACCTTAGCTACTCGATCGAGTATCCCTGGTAATTTGTTTTACGTGCTTCTGATCTTCACCTACTCGATCGAGTAAGTCCCTTACTCGATCGAGTGGCCTGTACTCGATCGAGTAAGTCCCTTACTCGATCGAGTGGCCTGTACTCGATCTAGTGACCCCTATTTTGGGTCATATGTTTATCTTTTGACTTCGTTGCATATTATGTTTAATTCAAAGGCGTTATTTTGCTTCTTTATGCATTGTTTTACATGTATGTTGGTCTTGACGCGTAAGTTACCCAATTTTGTTGTGTAAAGAGTGGCACCTATGATGAGTATGAGTTCGGTGGGGAGGACATGATTTATATGTGTTGGGATTAGTAAGACTTAATTGAGGCATAGAGCATGTTGTGTGAGACGAGATGAGTGACATGATTGTATGTTGAGTAATGAAAATGTAAGTGAATGTGGGCAAGGCATGATGTAAGTTTAAGGAACGTGAGAATGAAAAGATTGAAAGAAGGGATGTGGATAGTAGCAACCTGAGATGTATAATAAATTATGGAGGGAGATGGCTAGAAATAGTGTTGAGTAAGAACATATGTAATGAAAGGTCGTTTGGAAATAGTGGTATATAGCGAACTTAATGGGACATGTCGCGACGTGGATTTGCGGGGTGACCGAGTTTGGAAATTTGTGTTATCGAGAGACGAAACTACTGTGCGATTTCCTTAAGTAATTAACGGTATTAAATGAATTATGATTTCTAGAGATGTAAAAAGGGAGATGCAATTGTTTGAACATTAAACGTTGATTCTATGGATAGATTAGTGGCAAGTGTGAGTGATAGCATAATAAGAGAAGATCCATGGTAAGAAAGAGTGGGATGATGTCGGTAGAAAATAATGGAATTTGAGTTTTGGAGCAACGAAAGGGTAACTGGATTTCTAAAGAGTTAGCTAGAAGGAATAAGGAGTTGAACTATTAATTGGTATTATTGAGTGTAAAGAGAAAAGAAGGATAAAAGTAAGCTGAGGAAAATATTCACCGGAGTTATGTGATATAAAGGTAAGGAATCATCGAAATGTGTGATATTATCATGAGGATGTTAGTTAATGGTTATATGGGAGCTTCAGGACAACATGTTTAATAATGAGTTTCGAGAAATTAAGGAAAGTAAGAAGTTAGTAGAATATCTGCATGATATGAGATTTTGGTGGAAAAATGGATGATGATTCAATTAAGGAAAATATTGGGAAGAATGTTGAGGTAAATTTGTTCATGGATTCGATGTTCGTTGTTTGGGATGTTAACCAAAGATAGAAAAGAAATCATGATGTTTAGAGATGAGTGAAGAGGTTTGATGTCCGGACAGTGGTAGTGTTATGGTCTTTGACTAGTGGTTAAGGTTAAGGGTATATTAGAAAAGTGGCAATTCTAAAGAGGCCGATTTTGTAAAGACTGAATTGATAAAAGTATGGTTGTCAGGAAGTATAAGACATAGTCTTAGGAGGTGGTTTCTCATAATGAGTGTTAGCCGTATGGTTATGTATGGCGGAAGGTCTTTGGTGATGCGAATGGAAGAATGTGATGAGGGGCATGCGAGTTAAGCTCGGACAACAGGTAACCTTTGTTGAGTGGTAACTTACGTGGTCAGGATTGACTAGTTGGTTGTGATTACGGGTCTATGATATGTGTAAATGTTTGTGTGAGGTTCTGACCTCACAAGAAGTGGTATGATGTGATAATTATAAAGTTGTTTTATGAATGTTCTGTAATATATATGTTGGACACGGTAGTTTAATTGAATGATATCCAAAAAGGTAATAATTTGATTAATTTGACATGGCTAGTTATAATTTTATGTGTATTAATAACACATGTGTATTCCGTGAAATGGTAGAGATGATGTTCATGAGATGCTTATCTGTTTAATTCATATAATATGTTGCGTTGTGATTGAGTAAAGTAGATTTGAGTAAGTTTTCTTGTCCGAAATGTTATTTCCGAGTCAGTATTTATGGAATTGTATGTAGCTGTGATGTCTATCGATGTGGTTGTGGTGCCTCCGGTGGTGATCCGGGCACGGTATTTAGTATTGTGATGCGGGTATTTTCGCATTGTGGTGTGGCTGTTGGTGGCGGTGTTGTGATGCCGTCACCGGTTGTGGTGGAGTAGGCGGGATGATTATGATACGAGTTTTCGAAAGTGCATACCAGTTATACATAGATTGTTGTTTTGTTTCTTTGTTGTTCTTTGTGAGTTTTGGTTGAACATGTAGACAGTTGTCTTGCTTATTGATGTTTTCTTTACCAAGTTAAGTTAAGAATGAGGTAGAGTATGATATGAAATAGAGTTGAATATGTTTTCGTTGTTGTCATGGTATAGTGATGTTCTATTGATGGGACACGGTTGTGAGAGGTTGTTACAGTAATTTTGATCTTGTTCTAGATAAGGCTTTAGTAGACATGGTAATGGAAAATGACTCGTGGAACATGTGTTGTAATGATCCTAAAGCGGCAGTAGTTCATAATCTTTTGTTGGGACAGTGAGTGTAGGGTGTTGGGGGAATTAGTGTCATATTAAGTTATGTATGAGTTTTGCGGTAATGAAGGAAAGAACTTGAGGATCTAGTGTGAGTATAAGTAACGAGTGTGGATCGGGAGTTATGCTTCTGGAAGATAAGTGCTTTACATAGCGAGGTATGTTGGTTTGCAGTGATAATGGAGAGTTAGTATGGTGATTTTGCTACGAGCCTTATGGTATAGGTTAGGGGTGTGCAGATTGATTTGAAGTATGAGAACTGTTGAAGTAAGAGAGCCTTGAGAAATAGGAGTGATTATGGAAATGAGGTTATAGGCAGTTATCTTTGACATATGGTGGTGATGAGGATAATGAGATAATATAGCTAAGGGTTTAGTATTAGTGAGTTACGAAGACGTAACATTTGTCTTAAGAGGAGTAGGATGCAATAAAAGAGAGTTTCATGGTGGTGCATGCGGTAATATAATTGGAAGTAGAGTGTTAGCGTAGCGTAAAGGAGGGATTTGTTTTGTGGACAATACTTATAAAAGGCCATGGCCGTGCTTGTAGTAGTGTGATGCTTCAGAGTGTGGGAATATTTTATATAGTGTTGACAGTTGAAGGATGATGTTATGAGTCTGAGTAAACTTCGAGGACGAAGTTCCTTTTAAGGGTGGTAGAATGTAACATTCCGTTTGATGTCTAGGAGTGTCTTGATTTTGGATTTGATAGTGGATGATATTATGGAGCTAGCAGTGTTAGTGGATGGTGGTTGGTTATGTATGAAGTTGGTGTCGTGAGAGATATATATGTGGTGGATACGATATCGTGAGTCATGTTAAGGAAGTAAACATAGTTGGTGGAGTGGGTGTTAAGAGTTCATGTTTTATGTTTGGTCGAGTTGTTGAGTTCTTAGTTATGTTGTTGTGTCTGGGTCGAGTTAGTATGGTTGTTTTTAGAGTATGGGTTGAACTTCGGGGACGAAGTTCTTTTTAAGGAGGGAAGACTGTAATACTCCGTATTTATAAGTGTTGGGGTACTCTATCGAGTAGGCCTTACTCTGTCGAGTAAGGGTAAGTTGCGTTTTAGAAAGTTTCTGACCTGTAGGGTACTCTATCAAGTACCTTAGGTACTGATAGAGTTAGGGGTACTCTATCAAGTAGCCTTAGGTACTCGATAGAGTAAGGGGTACTCTATCAAGTAGCCTTAGGTACTCGATAGAGTAAGGGGTACTCTATCAAGTAGCCTTAGGCACTCGATCGAGTAGGGGGTACTCGATCGAGTACCTTGGGTACTCGATCGAGTGTCCGGTTTAATGGGGAGTTTTCTCGGGTTTTGTTAATTATGCGATTAAGGTATTTAAACATAATCGTCATTGTTTTAAATCACTTTTGCAAAACCTAAAACCCTGTTTAAGAGAGAAAGCAACCAGTTCATCTTCCTAATCGCATTCTTAGCAATTCCGAGTTCGACGGTCGGTTCTTGTCGTTATTCGTATCGTTGAGTTCCTTGCGTCGAGGGTAAGCTTTTAATATATTTTTTATAGTGTTTTGTTAAGTTTGGTTAAACCCTAATTTAGAGATTGGGGGTTTTGTGTGTAGTATGTGATGTGTAGTCTCTATGTGTTATATGATAGGAGGAGGGTTCGTAGAAGAGGCTTTTTGATACAAATTTGTAGATACCGTCCGCTTTTGTGCTTTCCGGTAGGATTTCCTACTCGCATTAGTCCCATAATGGGATATTGGTGATGTGCTTTGTATTTGGTTGTTTGATATAATGATTGTCTTGTGTTTGTGGTTGTGATTGCTGTTGATGGTTCTCGAGATGCGTTCTCGGCTGAGTGGGGTCACTTGCGGGAGTGACTTCACGCCCTAGTTTCGCCCTTCGTGGAACCCGCCACGGAAGGGGATGTGCACATTAATGGGACAGGGTTATCGCTCGGTATGATGAGCGGGGCTTAGGTGGGAACTACTGCGGTCCCCCATCGGGGGCTGTCCAAAGGGACGGTCGATTGAGATGATGGGGATTGGTTGGTGGTGTGTGTGTGTGTGTGACAGTTCAGCTGTCTGTTTGTCTTATTATTGATATATATATATAAGTTGTGTGATTAGTACTGACCCCGTTTAAATGTTTTAAAAACTGTGGTGATCCATTCGGGGGTGGTGAGCGGTTGTTTAGCGGTATATCTTGGATACGCGTGGGATCTAGCTGGGGATGGAGTCATCACATATCAGAGTCTTTAGTCTTCCGCTGTGTTTATTAGAACAGTTCCTTTCAGTTGGTTTATAGTTTGAGGACAGTTGTATTTTGCTTACAGTTGGTTTTGTAATGTAATCACTTAGACTTATTTAATAAAGTATGTTTCTTCATTGTCTTATGATTATCATGCCTCGGGTAACCGAGATGGTGACATCCTCATACCTGAGTGGTCCTGGTAAGGCACTTGGAGTATGGGGGTGTTACACCGTCACATTTCAATTTTGTATCTAAGCTAAATTCGGACCAACCTGATTCCGACAACACAACACACTCATCTACTCTCTTACACTCTAACTTAAATAATCCTTTTATTATTATTATTATTATTATTATTATTATTATTATTATTATTATTATTATTATTATTATTATTATTATTATTATTATTATTATTATTATTATTATTATTATTATTATTATTATTATTATTATTATTATTATTATTATTATTATTATTATTATTATTATTATTATTATTATTATTATTATTATTATTATTATTATTATTATTATTATTATTATTGTTATTATTATTGTTATTATTGTTATTGTTATTGTTATTGTTATTATTATTGTTATTATTATCATCATTATTATTATTATTATCATTATTATTATGGTTGTTATTATTGTTATGGTTATTGTTATTGTTATTGTTATTGTTATTGTTATTGTTATTGTTATTGTTATTGTTATTGTTATTATTATTATTATTGTTCCCTAATTTCAAAAAAAAACCCTAGAGAGAGAAACAGTGACTGCGTAGAGAGAGAAAGTGCTTTCGATCTTGATTTCTGCGCTTATGGCTAGGAAATCAAATTTACAGAGGCAAAGAGAAATGACTTTGCGTGGAAGGAGTATCCCTGCACATCATTCTGATGCTACAGCCACGGAAAGTTTGGTCAATGAGGAAAATGATGTATTAGACGTTGGGGAGCATGCAAACCCTAATGATAAACAAACAGGACCGGATGGTGAGAATGGTGACAAAACGAAGAACATTAATGAAATAACTGGTATACCGGAATTAGTTGTGGAAACAGAGGATGAAGCAGATGATATGGACGATGATTTGGATGATAACTATGAGGAGAAGGAAAACATTGAAATAAAGGAGGAGGAGTATGTGCCAGAAACAGGGGATCAGAGGATTGTGGTATAAAACCCTAAGTCTACGCCAAATGATATGTTACAAATTCTAATGGAGGATGTAGAAGAAAAGATAGAGTACTGGAATCAAGCGGTTGTCTGTTTCATATTGGGGGCGAATCCGCCTGGGAGATCATTGAAGGTTTTATCAGGAGGATATGGACAAAATATAACATTGATAAAATCTGCTTCCTACCAGATGGAATTTTTTTGGTACGGTTCAAGTCCTTGGAGATGAAAGATAAGGTGCTGCAGTAAGGGCATTACATGTTTGATAACAAGCCTATGATTGTAAAATCATGGACAAAAGAGCTAGAGTTGAAAAAGGAAGACATTAATGTTGTGCCAGCATGGATACAGATACATAACCTACCATTGAAATTTTGGGGCAAGGGTTTGCCTAAAATAGCAGGGTTAGTAGGCAAATTTGTTAAAAGTGACTTAGCTACACAAGAGAAAACGAGGTTGGGGTATGCTAGGGTCATGGTTGAACTTGAGGTGGATCAGGATTTACCTGGAAAAATTACTTTTAAGGATGAAAGGGGAAGTGTCATTGAGGTGGGCATTGAATATGAATGGAGGGCAGTCAAATGCACAATATGTATGGGAATGGGACATGAAAAGGAGAATTGTCGCAAAGGGGTCCAGGAAAAGACAAGGAGCAGACCTGTTAAGCAGGTGTGGAGACCAGTTAAGCAGGCTTCAAAGGTTACTGAGCCAGCAGCACAAGAGATCAAGGAGGCGAGGGTTGTAATACCTTCTAATCAGATCCTAATCACTCCTAGGACTGTCACTCATATTAAGAGACTGGTAAGAATGCACGGGCAAGATACAGTGAGGGGTGGATTTCGCAATGAAGAGTTTGGTGCTCATTAATACAAGGAAGTTGTTATTTCCCCTTCAAAACAGAATAGTAGAGCAACTGGTAATGGTTCTTCCTCCAAAATGTCAAATGGATAAGATAGGATTTTGGAATATTAGAGGCATGAATAGAGTGAGTAAACAGAAGGATATTAATTATTTTTTGCAAAATAAAGATATAGGTCTCTTTGGCTTATTAGAAACAAAAATAAAGAATAAAGCTTATAGTAAGGTTGTGAATAACTTTAATAATTGGTGCATTTCTACTAATAGTGGTTATCATAAAGGTGGAAGAATTTGGATCTTATGGCAACCTAAGGCCTTTAGAATTCATTTTCTGGAGTATAATGCACAATATATACATATGAAGGTTGAATCAGTAGTCAATAACAGTGTGTTTCACTTAACTATGGTATATGCTTTTAATAGTATTCATGAGAGAACCTCTCTATGGGATCACCTGAGAAGATTGGCTATATACACATGTAATACCCCGTATTTTATTATCAACTGAGCGAGATATTATTATTTAATGGTAGCGTAAAGGTAATTAAAAGCGTAAAAGTAATTGATTAATTCATATCGCAAGATGAGTCGGGTTTATAGTTTAGTGGCATTTTTGGGTCAAGGTGTCATAGCCCATTTACCCACTTATTACCCACTTACCCATTTACCATTTTACCTCACCAAACCCTAAAATCAAACCTTAATACATCTTTAAAACCCTACTCCCCTCCCTACCGTCATTTTAGAAGCTACCAACATCAACCCCTTTTCCTTTCACGTTTTAAGCCTTTTACACGGCCAACGAGTGCACACCGGTGAGTGTGGAGGGAGTAGGGTCTGCCGTGAGTCCAGGGGAGTCGTTGCTAGTGGTCGAGGGTGGTTGTACTGGTCGGAAAAGCTCAGGTCGACGGCCGTCACAGGTAAGGTTCCCTGTTTTCATTTCTGTCACGCTGTTTTGAATTGAGTTATGCGTCTTTTAGGGACTGTTGTGGTGGTCGTGGGGTTGTGTGATGTGTTGTTGGTATTGAGTCGAGTCGGGTGGTGGTGGGTAGAGTGGTGGTCATCGCTGGTGGTGGTTGCAGTGGTGGTGTTTAGGTGTCGGGGTTGGTTGGGTGTTTTTGGGTGCATTTCAGACATAGGGTAAAGGGGTGGCACCACCGTGGACTCGGGGGAGGTCGAATCGGTGGTGCCACGTGTGTCAGGGTCACCTTTATACGGTGGTGTCAGGGGTGGTGGTTGGTAAGCAGGAGGGGTTGTGTCGTGGTGGCAGGCGGGTTAAAAAGGGGGCTGTTTGTGGCGTTTGGTGGCGGGGGTGTAAACGAGGGGTGTTGGTGGTGGTGGTTCTGACCACCGGCGTGGGTCGACCACGTTGGTGGTGGTGGGAGGTGACCAGGCCAGACCTGGTGTCGGGCCTGGTGGTCGGCGGTGAGGATTGGTGGTTGAGGGGCGAGTTGTGACGGGTTAAAAAGGGGGGTGCGCGTGTGTCGGGTTGTGTGTTGTTTTTGGATTAATTTTGTTACGGGTTTTATTTTAATAAGTCGGGAATGTGTATACTTCTATTATTTACATTATTAGTTTTGATTATTAAGTTAATATTAAGTAGCGGTGACGGAATAATGTATTTAAGTTTTGAGTCGGGATTTTATTTCGGGAAGGTTACTATTTTTAGTAACCTGCTATTTTTGGTAATTGCTATTTTGGGAACTTCCCATTTTAGGAAACTTTCTATTTTGGGTAACTTATATTTTTAGTAATTTCTAAATTGGGAAAGTTTCTACTTATAGTAACTTTTGATTATGGGAACGGGATTAGTAAGAGAATTAATTATGTTATACATATGTTTAGGTGGCGAGTTTCGGTGGAGTACTTCGATCTGCAGCTAGCTTATCACCGCTATTTGAGGTAGGGGAATACACTGGACTTGATATAGTGCTATGTGACTGGATTGACTAAATCGGTGATTTACATGTTATAATATGATTGCCTGATTTCATTTCGTTAAGTACTATTGTTGAATTGTTTTATTATATCATTACATTGGAGTTGGTGGAGGTGGTGATGATGACGTCGTGATAAGGCCCAGGCGGGTTCTGCAGGACTTGCCCTGGTGTCCTCAGCTGCGAGCTGGCAGATCGGCTAAGGTCGATATTTATAGTCTACCGGGGATCGGTATGGCTGGGTTGTCCGGGTTATGAGTTGTGATGGCGGTGGTGGTGATGGAGGAGCATGTGTTTCATGTTACCGTTTATCAGTATATACCTACTCGGCCTTCGTGGTCTGTCCCCGTGTATTCGTGTACGCCGTGATGATCCAATTATTGGGGAGCAGATTGACAGTATTCGAGACCGATGGGAGCTGGCCGGGAAGAGAGCTTGGATGACCGACTTAGTGCCTAGCCCACCTTAGTCTTTTTAGTAGTTTTATCAGACTTATCTTTTGGTCGTATTTGGAGACTTTGTTTTAATTTCGATTTGTAATTTCACTATAAACATTATAATAAAGTCTGTGTTTCTTTCCTTTGTTATCTACGCCTCGGGTTTCGAGATGGTAACACCATCATTTATCCGAGGAGACCTAGTTCAGACCTTAAATAAATGGGGGTGTTACAAAGTTGTATCGAGCGAACGATCCTCGTGCCTAAACCAATGAATCCAATGAATTTAGGAAGAGTCAAATAAAATGAACCCCGGGATAGAACTGTTAGGAGCACACTAAAGGTAAGGGATGAGTAAGGGGCCCCCTCACACCGAACCATTGGCCCTCTCAGTTTGACCCGGGTACCTTGAGATCATACGAGAGAAAAGGGGTAGAGTAGGAAAGTTGTGTGATATTGAACATGAAAAACTATTCCATGATGTGAGAATTAGGCAAGGTGATATACTGTTAGTATAAGTATACATATGTTTAATTGTGATTCCGAGGCAAGAATTGGCATAATAATGAAGTAAGATATTTATATATATATGATGCTTAAGATTTTAAGATGGATGTTATGTCTAGTGATATGCGGTTATGTGATCCCTGAACCATGTTAGCTAGATATGTAGGGTAGGGGATGATTAGGATTGACTAAGTAATTCTAGTGTTGCAGGGAACATCACTAACTCTCTTAATTTTTATAGACATGCCTCCGAGAAGGGATACCGCTGCTAATGACATCCAAGCGGAGTTGGATAGGCTCCGAGCTGAGAATGAGGCCCTAAAGGCCAAACGATTGGATCCGGGAAAGATGAGTACCATTGTGGCAAGGCATAACCCCACAATATTCACGGAGAGGGGGAACCACACGATTCTTTGGAATGGTGTAGAGAATTCACCAATCTGTTTGAACTGTTAGCATGTCCTAAGAGCTGCAGTGGATCAAGTCGCCCACTATCTTAGGGCCACAAATGCCCAGGATCGGTGGACCAGAACAAGGTAGAGATACGAGAGGTTGCTAGGGATCTTGAGACGGGACATGTATCTTGGTTGGAATTTCAAGAGCTGTTGAAGAATGAGTTTATGCCCGAGTTCCAAAAAGCCAAACTACGGGAGGAGTTTGACACCTTCAAGATGACAGAAGATATGACAAAGTAGAGACTTATCATCGGAAATTTTGACAGATTATCCTCATACATTGATGACTTTGGGCGAGAATGAAGCTATCTTGGCTATGAGGTTTGAGCAGGGCTCACTATGGACATCAATAAGAGGCTCAAATGCGGTTCCACCCACTACGATTCAGACATTTACTTGAGGGCTCGGTCTTCTGCCGAGAGGCTCTCGGAATGATCAAGGCCGATAAGAAAGGCGGTGAGAAAAGGAAGTCGGAGACCACAAGCGATATCTACCGGGGCAAAGAAGCGAGTTCGGGCAGATATGGTGGGTACTCCACTAACGGTGCCCCGGGGGTATGAGAGCTCGAGTGGAGGCGGCTTCGGGGCACCGGCGGGGAGGTAGTTCTGCGGGGCTTACTTGTTTTGGCTGTGGAAAGACATGACACAAGAGGTTTGAATGCCGATCATCCGGGCGAATCGATCCCGTGGATACAGGGCACCTATGTCCGGGTTCGGTGGCTCTCGTTCGGGGGGTCCAGGTATAGCAGATTATCGCACACCTATGTCCGGCTATGGGGGAGGTGCGAGGTCCGGAGCTAGTAACAGACTACCAAGGAAGCTACAACAACTACCGTAACCGTAATCGCAGAGCTAACAGAGTGGGAGCACCAACTTTCAGAAGACTGCAAATGAAGGGAACAAACAATCTGGAGCAGCTTCTTCAAGTCAGAGTGGGGCTAAGTCCAGTGGCAAGCTCTTCGCCATGGGCAAGGAGGCAGCTAAGAATGACGCTCATGTGGTGACCGGTACATTTCTGTTAACTCTAAACCCACCTTTGTGTTGTTTGATTCCTGAGCTACACATTCCTTTATATCTGCATGAACATGCCGTAGTCTTAAACCTTAAGTCATATGATAGAATTGTTGATTCGGTAGTGGTACCTTCGGGGGAGTCGGTATCTTGTGATAGAGTCTACACTGGGGTACCAATTCAGATTGGAGAGGTTGTGTTTCACTGTGACCTTATAGAGTTTCCCTTGGGGGGTTTTGAGGTGATTCTGGGGATGGACTGGTTAGGGAAGTACAAGGCTTTTATCGATCGCTATCGAAGAAAATCTCTTTGAGGGGACCTAAGGGAACTAGGGTGTCTTATAAGGGGTATGTGGTCAAGCCAAGAGTCAAATTCATATCCGTTAATACCCTGAAGTCGAGTCGAGGAAAGGGGATCGATTATCTTGTGTCGATGTGGGATAGTGAGGCGGAGACCCCTAAGGTGTCTGAGATTCCAGTGGTTAGGGAGTTCGAGAATGTATTTCCGGAGGACATTCCAGGGTTACCACCGAAAAGAGAAGTGGACTTTTCCATTGATCTGAAGCCGGGAACAGGGCCGATTTTTAAACCACCTTACCGTATGGGGCCGAAGGAGATGGAGGAATTGAAGAAGCAGTTGGATGAGCTAGCAGAGAAAGGTTACATACGGCCTAGTGTTTCACCTTGGGGAGCACCAGTGTTGTTTGTCAAGAAGAAAGATGGGAGCTTGAGACTTTGTGTGGATTACCGTGAGTTGAACAATGTGACCATCAAGAACCGTTATCCTTTGCCAAGGATCGATGATTTGTTCGATCAATTGAGTGGGGCCGGAGTTTTCTCTAAGATCGATCTGAGGTCAGGTTATCACCAGTTGAGAATTAAGAACGAGGATATACCTAAGACCGCTTTCAGAACAAGATATGGGTACTATGAGTTCGTGGTCATGCCATTCGGGTTGACTAATGCGCCAGCAGTGTTCATGGACTTGATGAATCGAGTGTTCAGTCCTTACCTGGACAAGTTCGTGGTTGTGTTCATCGATGATATCCTGGTATACTCCAAGAATGAAGAGGAACATGAGGAACATTTGAGGTTAGTCTTGAAAACCTTGGAGGAGAACCAGCTATATGCCAAGCTGAGCAAGTGCGAGTTCTGGTTGAAGAAAGTTGCTTTTCTGGAACATGTGATCTCCAAGGAAGGGGTGTCGGTTGATCCTAGTAAAATTGAGGCAGTGACGAGATGGCAGAGTCCTAAGAATGTGGGTGAGATCCGAAGCTTCTTGGGGCTAGCAGGTTATTACCGAAGATTTGTCAAGGACTTCTCAAAGATCGCAAAGCCATTGACGTCATTAATGCGGAAGGAGAACAGGTTTGTTTGGGATGAGAGTTGTGAGGAGGCGTTTCTAACCCTCAAAGAACGACTCACTACAGCTCCTATCCTTGCTCTACCAGATGGGAATGATAATTTCGAGGTATATACTGATGCTTCCAAGAAGGGTCTGGGGTGCGTATTGATGCAAAACGGGAAGGTAATCGCTTACGCTTCTCGACAGTTGAAGACCTATGAGGAGAATTACCCTACTCATGATCTAGAGTTGGGGGCTGTGGTGTTTGCGCTTAAATTATGGCGACACTATCTTTATGGGGCTACCTTCAAAGTGTTTTCCGATCACAAAAGCTTAAAGTACATTTACACACAGAAGGAGTTGAACATGAGACAGAGGAGATGGATCGAATTGATTGGCGACTATGACATGGAGATACTTTATCATGAGGGGAAAGCGAATGTCGTAGCTGATGCCTTGAGCAGGAAATCCATCCATGCTTTGAGCAGTGCTAGATCTAGAGTGAGGATGCATAATGAGCTGCGGGGGATGGGAATCCACGTGATCCGGCAAGGAGAGACTCTTGGGGACTTGACCGTTGAGCCGGAGTTATATGAGGAGATCAGAGGGCTACAAAAAGCCGATGCTAGAATTCAGAAGTGGCGCAGCACAGTAGAACAGCCAGAAGCTGGGGTTGACTCCAAGTTTGTTATCCATGCTGATGGTAGTCTGAGGTTTGGGGGACGGTGGTGTGTTCCGGATAATGAGGAGTTGAAGAGGAAGATTCTTACTGAGGCTCATGCTACGCCATACTCGGTTCATCCTGGGGGAGATAAGTTGTACAAGGACCTCAAGAAGACCTTTTGGTGGCCGAATATGAAGAGGGAAGTTGCTGAGTTCGTAGCTCGATGCTTGACGTGCCAGAGAGTGAAGGGTGAACATAAGAGACCGCAAGGGAAGGTTCAACCATTAGATGTGCCGGAGTGGAAGTGGGAAAGCATTTCCATGGATTTCATTGTTGGGTTGCCTCGAACTCAGAAAGGTAACAATATGATTTGGGTGATCGTGGATAGGCTAACCAAGTCGGCTCACTTTATCCCCATGAAGGATACTTGGAGTAAAGCGGAATTGGCCAAGGCTTATGTTCAAGATGTGGTGAAACCGCATGGCGTACCCAAGGACATCATTTCCGATAGAGACTCCAGTTTCTATCCAAATTCTCGCAGAGTTGCGATCACTAATGGGTACTCGATTAAAGATGAGCACCGCTTTTCATCCAAATACCGATGGTCGGACGGAGAGGACTATTCAGACACTCGAGGACATGTTGAGGGCTTGTGTTTTGGAGTTCGGCGGGTCTTGGGAGGATAGACTGGGGTTGATTGAGTTTTCATACAACAACAGTTACCACGCTAGTATTGGGATGGCTCCATTTGAGGCTCGTGGGCGGGAAGTGTAGGAGTCCCGTGTGTTGGGATGATCAAGGCGATGCGGTAGTTTTGGGACCAGAGATGATTCAGAGATGGTTGAACAGTGCGGATCATTCGACGAAGATGAGGGCTGCCCAGGACCGCGAGAAGAGCTATCTTGACGCTAGGAGAAGCGACATTTCTTTCCAGGTGGGGGAGAAAGTACTTCTTAGATTGTCTCCGATGAAGGGAGTGATGAGATTCGGGAAGCGGGGAAAGTTGAGCCAGAAGTTTATTGGGCCATATGAGATCCTGGATAGAGTTGGGGAAGTGGCATATCGGCTAGCTCTACCACCAGCTTTAGCCAGGGTACATAATGTCTTCCATGTTTCTCAGTTGCGGAGATATTTGAGTGACCCTTCGCACATTTTGAGCCATGATGTGGTCGAGGTGGACGAGCAGTTGACTTACATCGAGACGCCTAAGGAGATCTTGGACGAAGGTTAGAAAGACCAGGCACGGAGAGACCGCTTTAGTGAAAGTGTTGTGGACTAATCATAAAGCGAGGAGGCTACAGGGAAACCGAGGCCGCGATGAGAGAGAGTTATCCACATCTGTTCACTTGAGGTAAGTTACGGGACGTAACTTTCTTTTTAGGAGGGTAGAATGTAACATTTCGTGTTTATGTAGTCTAGTTGTGTGTTTGACCGCGTTAGTTATACGAGATGTCTTTTATATTTTCGTATAACATGTTTGGTATGGGAGCGAACTTCGGGACGAAGTTCTTTTTAAGGGGGGAAGACTGTAATATCCCGTATTTTATTATCAACTGAGCGAGATATTATTATTTAATGGTAGCGTAAAGGTAATTAAAAGCGTAAAAGTAATTGATTAATTCATATCGCAAGATGAGTCGGGTTTATAGTTGAGTGGCATTTTTGGGTCAAGGTGTCATAGCCCATTTACCCACTTATTACCCACTTACCCATTTACCATTTTACCTCACCAAACCCTAAAATCAAACCCTAATACATCTTTAAAACCCTACTCCCCTCCCTACCGTCATTTTAGAAGCTACCAACATCAACCCCTTTTCCTTTCACGTTTTAAGCCTTTTACACGGCCAACGAGTGCACACCGGTGAGTGTGGAGGGAGTAGGGTCTGCCGTGAGTCCAGGGGAGTCATTGCTAGTGGTCGAGGGTGGTTGTACTGGTCGGAAAAGCTCAGGTCGACGGCCGTCACAGGTAAGGTTCCCTGTTTTCATTTCTGTCACGCTGTTTTGAATTGAGTTATGCGTCTTTTAGGGACTGTTGTGGTGTTCGTGGGGTTGTGGGATGTGTTGTTGGTATTGAGTCGAGTCGGGTGGTGGTGGGTAGAGTGGTGGTCATCGCTGGTGGTGGTTGCAGTGGTGGTGTTTAGGTGTCGGGGTTGGTTGGTTGTTTTTGGGTGCATTTCAGACATAGGGTAAAGGGGTGGCACCACCATGGACTCGGGGGAGGTCGAATCGGTGGTGCCACATGTGTCAGGGTCACCTTTATACGGTGGTGTCAGGGGTGGTGGTTGGTAAGCAGGAGGGGTTGTGTCGTGGTGGCAGGCGGGTTAAAAAGGGGGGCTGTTTGTGGCGTTTGGTGGCGGCTGGGTGTAAACGGGGGTGTTGGTGGTGGTGGTTCCGACCACCGGCGTGGTCGACCACGTTGGTGGTGGTGGGGAGGGTGACCAGGCCGGACCTGTGTCGGGCCCGGTGGTCGGCGGTGAGGATTGGTGGTTGAGGGGCGAGTTGTGACGGGTTAAAAAGGGGGGTGCGCGTGTGTCGGGTTGTGTGTTGTTTTTGGATTAATTTTGTTACGGGTTTTATTTTAATAAGTCGGGAATGTGTATACTTCTATTATTTACATTATTAGTTTTGATTATTAAGTTAATATTAAGTAGCGGTGACGGAATAATGTATTTAAGTTTTGAGTCGGGATTTTATTTCGGGAAGGTTACTATTTTTAGTAACCTGCTATTTTTGGTAATTGCTATTTTGGGAACTTCCCATTTTAGGAAACTTTCTATTTTGGGTAACTTATATTTTTAGTAATTTCTAAATTGGGAAAGTTTCTACTTATAGTAACTTTTGATTATGGGAACGGGATTAGTAAGAGAATTAATTATGTTATACATATGTTTAGGTGGCGAGTTTCGGGTGGAGTACTTCTGATCTGCAGTTAGCTTATCACCGCTATTTGAGGTAGGGGAATACACTGGACTTGATATAGTGCTATGTGACTGGATTGACTAAATCGGTGATTTACATGTTATAATATGATTGCCTGATTTCATTTCGTTAAATACTATTGTTGAATTGTTTTATTATATCATTACATTGGAGTTGGTGGAGGTGGTGATGATGACGTCGTGATAAGGCCCAGGTGGGTTCTGCAGGACTTCCCCTGGTGTCCTCAGCTGTGAGCTGGCAGATCGGCTAAGGTCCATATTTATAGTCTACCGGGGATCGGTATGGCTGGGTTGTCCGGGTTATGAGTTGTGATGGCGGTGGTGGTGATGGAGGAGCATGTGTTTCATGTTACTGTTTATTGTATTACCTACTCGGCCTTCGTGGGCGACCCCGTGTATTCGTGTACGCCCGTGATGATCCAATTATTGGGAGCAGTTTGACAGGTATTCGTAGACCGATGGGAGCTGGCCGGGAAGAGAGCTTGGATGACTGACTTAGTGCCTAGCCCACCTTAGTTTTTTTAGTAGTTTTATCAGACTTATCTTTTGGTCGTATTTGGAGACTTTGTTTTAATTTCAGTTGTTATTTCACTATAAACATTATAATAAAGTACTGTGTTTCTTTCCTTTGTTATCTACTGCCTCGGGTTTCCGAGATGGTAACACCATCATTTATCTAAGGAGATCTAGTTCATGCCCTTAAATAAATGGGGGTGTTACAACACATCTGGACCTTGGGCCATTACTGGGGATTTCAATTGTGTTTTAGCTGCTAATGAAAGAGTGGGAGGGAGTACTTCTCCTAATGAGATTGATCCTTTTAGAAGACGCACAGAGGACTGTGGGGTGGTTGATATCACTGCTATAGGGTCTTTCTTCACCTGGAACAATAAACAAAAGCCTGAAGATAGGATATATAGCAGGTTAGATAGATTCATGGTGAACAAAGATTTGAGTGATTTGATGCCTGATCTATATGCTCAATTCTTACCTGAAGGTTTATATGATCATACCCCCTGTATTGTTAGCAGCATTAGACATTCTCAAAGCAACAGATGCTTCAAATATTACAACATGTGGGGTGGTTCAGAAAATTTCATGCCTACTGTAAGAGAAGCTTGGGACAGGAATATTGCTGGTACCCTAATGTTTAGAGTGGCAAAGAATTTAAAAATGCTGAAACCAAAATTCAAGCAATTGAACAAGGATATATTCAGTGATATTGAGAATGCCACAGATATGCTGCAGAAGAAAGTGCAGGATTTGCAAGAACTCTTGGGTAAGGATCCCTCTAATGCACAGCTTTTACATGAGGAATATACTGCTTCTGCTGAGTTAAAGGAGAAAGATGCAACTCGTGCCAGTTTTTTAAGCCAGAAGGCTAAGCAGCACTGGATTCAGCAGGGTGATGCAAACAGTTCTTATTTTCATGGTTTGCTTAAGAAGAGGAGAAATGGAAATAAGATTGTTCAGATTGAAGACATGAACGGAAAGCTGTGTGACAGTCCAGATCAAATTCACAATGCCTTTCTTGAATATTATAAATACTTGATTGGTACTAGTCAGGATACTAAGAGGATTCATAAGAAAATCATTGATCAGGGTCCAAAATGCAATGAAGAACAATGTGGTTATCTGCTCAGGCCAGTCAGTGGGAAAGAGATTAGGGATGTTTTGTTTAGCATTCCTGATACAAAGTCTCCGGGGCCTGATGGATATACTAGCAGATTTTTTAAGGATGCTTGGGAGGTGGTAAGAGAGGACATAATTAATGATGTACAAGACTTCTTTAAATCAAAGCAGTTACTGAAGCAGATCAATGCCACTACCCTGACCTTAATTCCTAAGTGTGACAGGCCTCTGAATGTTTTGCAGTACCGCCCAATTGCATGCTGCAATGTGATTTACAAAATCATATCTAAATTGTTGTGTGCTAGATTAGCTGAAGTCTTGCCTGATTTGATTGACCAGAATCAAGGAGCTTTTATTCAAAATAGAAGCATTCAGGAGAATATCATGATTTGTCAGGATCGGATAAGACTGTATGAAAGGCCAAATGCTACCCCTAGATGTATGTTCAAAATTGACCTACAGAAGGCATATGATACAGTGGAATGGGCGTTTGTTGAGCAGCTCTTAGATATGTTAAACTTTCCTACTGGGTTCAAAGATATGGTAATGCAATGCATTACAACTGCAACTTTCTCCTCGGCAATTAATGGGGATATGTTTGGTTACTTTCAGTGTAAAAGAGGTTTGAGACAAGGGGATCCACTATCTCCCCTTGTCTTTACCCTCTGCATGGAATACTTAACTAGGAGTTTGAAGTATGCAGCTGCAAATTTTAACTTCCAGTACCATCCTCTATGCAAGCAACTGAAACTGGCAAGTCTGATGTTTGCTGATGATGTACTGCTGTTTAGTAGAGGGGACACAGAATCTATGATGCTGTTACTAAAGTCTTTTTCTACTTTCTCAAAGACTTCTGGATTGAAAGTGAGTGCATCAAAATCAAATGCATATTTTAAAGGTGTGCCAGAGACTATTAAGCAAGATATACTCAGTGTATCTGGTTTTGCAGAAGGTACCATACCTTTTAAGTACCTGGGAATGCCAATTCAAACCACTAGATTGAAGAAGAAAGACTGTGAATGCTTGGTGGAGAAAATATGCAGTAGAATAAATGGATATGGGTCACGAAAATTCTCTTACAGTGGGAGACTAGTCCTGGTGCAGGCAGTGTTGTCTTCTTTACATTCATACTGGGCATCTATGTTTGTTCTACCAAAGGGGATCATAAATAGAATTGAGGCTACTTGTAGGAATTTTCTGTGGGATAATAGTGCAGACTACAAAAGGGTCCCTCTGGTGGCTTGGGACAAGATCTGTAGGCCAAAAGAAGAAGGAGGACTTGGGCTTAAGAATCAGGAAAACATGAATAAAGCAATGGTTGGGAGGTTAGTGAATTGGGTAGCAGAAAAAAAGGACACAATCTGGGTAAAATGGGTGCGACAGAATTACCTGAAAGACACAGACTGGATGGACTACACTCATGTTGTTCAGTCTAGTTGGGTACGGAGAAGAATTTGTAGGGTAAAACAGGAGCTACTCCCTTGTTATACTGATGGACAGTGGAATATGCAGGGGAAGGAATATTTAGCTGCTGCTTGTTATGAATGGCTACAAGGAAGTGTACCAAAGGTGCCGTGGGCAAGGTTAATCTGGAATGGTTGGGTGCTACCTAAGCATCAGTTCTTTGCCTGGCTGTATGCACAGGGAGAACTGAGAACTAATGATAAGCTAGTGATGTTTGGAATGGATATTGATGTTACCTGTTTCCTATGTGCTCAATCTACTGAAGGGGCAGAACACTTATTCTTTGAGTGTATTTACAGTAAGCAAGTCATTTGTTGCATCAACCAGAGCCTGAAATGCCATATACCTGATAGACAAGTTCTTGATTGGTGTCTACTAAGGAATGGGACTAAGGTGCAGATAGGAGTCCAAGCTGCTATGGTCAGGGGAGCTATGTACCACATTTGGCAGGAAAGAAACAAGTGCAGTTTGGGTGGGGTACTAGTTAGGCCAGGAGTATGTGCTGAGAAGGTCATAGAGGATGTGAAAGCTAGAATCAGGGGAACAGATTTTCAGCATATGACTAAGGAAGATATAAATTGGCTTAAGCATAAGAATTATATGTAATAGAAAGCTTATTATTGACTACATGTAATCAACCTTTTTGATATATATAATACATACTCACATTTCCCCCAAAAAATATATTATTATTATTATTATTATTATTATTATTATTATTATTATTATTATTATTATTATTATTATTATTATTATTATTATTATTATTATTATTATTATTATTATTATTATTATTATTATTATTATTATTCTTCTTATTATTATTCTTATTATTATTATTATTATTATTATTATTATTATTATTATTATTATTATTATTATTATTATTATTATTATTATTATTATTATTATTATTATTATTACAACTATTACTATTATTACTACTATTACTATTACTATTATTACTACTATTACTATTACTATTATTACTATTAGTATTAATATTATTATTATTATTACTATTATTAGTAGTATTATTATTCTTATTACTATTATTATTACTATTATTATTATTATTTATTATTTATTATTATTATTATTATTATTTTTATTATTATTATTATTATTATTATTATTATTATTATTATTATTATTACTATTATTATTATTACTACTATTATTATTATTATTACTATTACTATTATTACTACTATTACTGTTATTACTACAATTACTATTAGTATTATTATTATTATTACTATTATTAGTAGTATTATTATTATTACTATTATTATTATTATTATTATTATTATTATTATTATTATTATTATTATTATTATTATTATTATTATTATTATTATTATTATTATTATTATTATTATTATTATTATTATTATTATTTTACTCCCCCCTTACCTGTCACTTTCCCCCTCACTCTATTCCCTTCCTATTTCGACTAAAGCACAGTAAACATAAAACAATAAGCAGGACTTCCGTACGCCATTTTTGCCGAGCTTCAACTGCAGATCACGACTTCGTTTCAACATTTTTCCTTAATTCTTGCACCATTCTCCTCCTTACTTCCTCCTTCATCTTTCTAGGTAAGAAAGCTTCACTTTTGTTGAGGTTTCGAAAATGCCATCTTAAGACAACTCGGTTTTGTGACTCAACAACTCATTTTCTTTCTACTAGTTGAAGAGCTTGAAGACCCGGAAGGGAGGCTCGTACTTTTTAGACGATTCACTCGGAGATTGAAGGGCAAAAGGTAACGGTGATAGGTTACTCCACAAAAATGTTGAACTCCGTCTTATATGTCCTTTTATATGCTATTGTTTGATTAAGTTTGATTCCTTGCGTTTTTCTCATTTGTATGTTAACTTCTGTCTCAGAATAATGTTTGATATGGCCTGGTTTTATGCGGCTGTTTTCACATGATTTTCGAGCATTGTTAGGATAAGTGTAATGGTTGTTATTCGTGTTCTAGCTGCGTTTTATTTCCATCTCAAACTTGTCTTCCATACCTGTAACACCCCCATATACCAAGGAGCCTTAACAAGACCTTCCCTAGCATATAAAGGCATCACCATCTCGGTTGCCCGAGGTAAGTAATCATCAAAAGTCGAAGAAAGAACATTTAAAGTTATTTTACAAGTGATACAACCAAACTACTAAAACAAAAGGTACAACTCGTCAAAGCTATATAACTACTTCTGACATTACTCGTGACGACTCATCCCTCCCAGAACTCCAGCTACCATCCAAGACAACACCTGCTAAGACTAACTGCTCACCATAAGGGATCACGTCAGACACGACAAAACAAACAAAAGACAAACCACACAAGGTCAGTAACTGAGGCAAGACACAACAAGCAACCAATAACACATTACAAACACAACCAAACACACACACCAGTCACAACCACTCCAACCAATCACCGTCACCAACTGTCCACTGGACCATCCCTGCTAGTGGGGGACCGCAGCCGTTCCCACCTAAGCCCCGCTCATCATACTAAGCATTTATCCTGTCCCATTAATGTGCACATCCCCTCCCGTGGCGGGTTCCACGGAGGGCGAAACTAGGGTGTGAAGCCACTCCCGCAAGTGACACCACTCAGCCGAGGACACACCTCGAGAACCAACGACAATCAATCACAAACAACTGCAATATAACAACAACCAACAAAACAACATACACCAACCGATTACTACGTATACTCAGCCACACGGTCACAACAACAATACAACAACCGACACACTAAAACACCAACAGAAACTGAGTAGGCGAACCTACCTTTAACCAAAAGCTGCGATTCCTCGATCAACCATACGACATCAACCAAGCAAGCAATCCCTATACAAACAGTATACAAGCCTATTACTACCAATACAACCCTACAAGGAACAACAAAGATAAAGATGATGACGATGACATACCTACGCAACCTAGATCGGCGTTAAGACCGCTACCCGACTCAAGCAACACATCCCCAAGGCACTAACATCCTCAAAAGCTCTCATGGAAGAAGTTATGGTGAAGGGAAAGGAGAAAGGCGGCATCTAGGTCTGAAGGAAAGAGGCGGAAATGATTTGTGATTTTTCAAAACACGATTATAAACCCTCGCTGAAAAGACACTACTCGATCGAGTAACCCACTTACTCGATCGAGTGGCCCCTCTACTCTATCGAGTACCACACACTCCTAAGTTTAAACAAGACACAAGCCATCTCTTGCACGCATTCCTAAAGGTTATCACCTGCCCCAAAGGTCGGTCAAGGTTGGTCAACGAGTCCCAAAAAGGACGGGTATTACAGTCTTCCCCCCTTAAAAAGAACTTCATCCCCGAAGTTCGACTCACCCTCTCCCGAACCACCAGACATGACACCAAGGTCGACATCACCGTTTACCTAACATAGGGTCACAACTCTCTAAAAAAACATCCCACTACACCATCATCATCAACTGTCTAACACACACCACATGTTCAAACCTTCAAAAACCACTATTCGAATTACCGAACACGCTACATGTAGCCAACAACTCTATCACAGACTCAACAATGTATGATTCATAGACAATCAACGTAACTACTAATGAAAACCTCGCTACTGTTCAAGACATCATCGTCTCATTAGGACCATCTTCTTACTATAACACAACAAATTTCTTCCACAAACATTATAAGCTCAACTAATTTTCTCAAACATTAGAAACTCAACAAATTTTCACTTAACGCAACAAATTTCTTCCCTAAATATTATAAAACACATATATTATAAAACGCATTAGAAATATAGTAAACTGTTCTACAAAATTATTAGGAATAATTATAAACTAAAACATGAAATATAACAAGGACGTTATAAAACATTACAAACATATGGCAACAATTGTTATAATTTCGGTTTTTTCTTTTGCGACATTACTCTTCCCCTATAAAAAGGAACTTCGTCCCCAAAGTTCACCATCAAACGACCTTCCAGACACCTAACCGGACACATATCGCAACTTATCGACATTATTCACTAATTTCAATTAGCATTAACTTATGTACACCGACTACTTATGAGAATGATTATCATCAATCATGAAAGACATGCATGTAACAATTTGTGTATAATGTAATTATGGAAATTCGCTTAATTAAATAACGAGTCTTTTCGGTGATAAATAAGTGAGGCTTGCTTGTAAACGTGAGGAAGTAAAATGAATGCAAGAAGAACCAATAATATTGTTCATCTTGTGACACCTGACGCCACTTAACCACTGCTTGCAAGGTGAGAATATGACCACATACAAAATATAAACTTTTATAACATTACTCATATGTCAATTCCTTCAACAATATATGTGATGGTCTCATGGACTCTATCTATCATAAATCGTCATTTAAAAGTCGAGCACGAACTCAAGCATAACCAATAGAACGACCTAAACATGTTACTAATCTTCCATAATCATGATAAACATCAAAATATGAAAAAAATAAAATCATTCGAACAGTGCTACTCGATCGAGTGGGTTAGGCAATAGGTCGAGCAGGCCCTACTCGATCGAGTATCTTAGCTACTCGATCGAGTAGCCCGAAATCAGATTACTCCCAATCTGCCACACCTGCAACTACTCGATCGAGTTAGAGGCACTCGGTCGAGTGGCAATAGGTCAACATAACTCCATATCAACGAGACACAAACTAAGTACTCACATAACTGTGAGTCGAAATGAATTTCCAACTACAAATCCTGCAAAGAAGTCTAGGGAAAGGCAAGTACGGCTTTACGGCCACCAATACAATCCAAACATGATAAGTACGAAAAGAGAATGTTCCAACCAAAGCAAACTAACATCCGATACAACTACGAACAAGATGAGGAAAAGGAGTATCACTCCTTCTGCTGCTGCTGCTCATCCATGACATAATCCTCATCTCCATCACCACCCGAGGTGCCTGCTCCTGGTGCACCCAGACCCACCTCACCGCCGGCTCCAGCATCTAGTCTCACATACCTAGGTGTCAAACCGCCGTAAGGGTATGACTGAGGTGCTCCCCATGTGGACATATCCACCCCGTAGGAGTGGAAAACCCCGCTGTAGTCTCTGACTCCCCTCCACCAAACCGGATGCGGTCCCTCGGCCCCAATACCTTGAGTATATGCCATCTCGTGCATGTTCCGGAGCGTCAAGGTAGAGGATACTCTCTCTGCCAAGTAGCTGTCATGTGTCGCCAGGGTATCAAGGTAAGGGTAACAAGGAAACGGGTGTTATCGGCTGTGGCTGGGTCTCAGCCATCCTCTCCCTCACACGGTGTGTTCCTCTCCCTATCCTGGGTCTATCCTCCGCAGCTCTCACATTCTTCCCCGTCCTCAGCTCGTGAATAATCTGAAGGATCGCCTGGTCCATAAAATACGTCTGTCTCACCGGAGGTGCATCCTCATCCTCCTCCTCATCAGAATCGGCAGCTACCACTGCCGCAGGTAAAAGCTCTGTCGGTGGGAGGTGCTCAGGACCTGGTATCTTCATCCGACTCATTCCCCACACCTTCCATGCTAAACTACCATCCTCCAAGGTTCTCAACCATTTCAGGTCGAGGAAGTAATCTTTGTTCATGGTAGGTACCGGGGTGGCTAGAGGGGTGTACTCCGAGGAAGCCTCAAAAGAAGTTAGCTTCTCAGCTAAACGTGTGGCGATAGCACCACAACTCAGAAAGCTAGTGCTAGAGGAGGCCATCAAAGCAAGACTAGCACATACCATAGCGGGAGCATTGAAGGTCACTTTCTAAGTCCTCTTGGGGTTGAGGTACGCCATCAAAAGTAACAACTCGTGAGAGTTCAACTTGCTCATATCCGACCTCTCGTAAAGGAGACATGACATAACACGAAGAAAGATCCTCAAGGTAACATGTTGCACATCGTTGATCAACATGTTACTAGCGGTGGGAGCTGATTTCCCGGTAATACAGGGCAAAAGGCGACAAACCCCGCACTTAGCTAGAATGTCATGGAGGGATCCCTTGGGAGGCTTAGCCAAACCAAGGTGGGAAGTAAACAGGTCCATGGTTAAAATAAAACTGGTGTTCATAGGACGGAACTGCACAGTCTGCTCAGCCGGCTCGTATTTAAACGAGATCATGAACTCAAGGGTCAGAAAAGCATATGGATGTTTCCGTAAACGGTATAGCCCGGTGAATCCAAAAGTCTCAAAGATATGACGGACATCCATCTCAACACCCAGGTCCTCTAAAAGAGTCGTGTCCACACAGCGAGTCGGTCACATCTTACGGGACTGTAAGGCTACAAACCTATCCCGTGTGCATAGTCTACAAAGACCACAGACGGGTACTCTGGTACAACTGGTACCACCGGTCCACTCCCCTCCCCAACTTCGGGCTGCGAAGCCCTACCTCTCTTACTTTGTCTGGTGCCTAGGTTTAGTCTCGGCATCTGTTTCAACATACCATTTAAATACAACAACACATATGCACCGAAACATACAAAGTACACATATTAAATCATGAAAGATTCATCTAAGTACACACTATCACCAACAATTTCCCAAATTACAAGTAAAATTTCAAATTCTTATATCTCAGAGGGTCTCTACAGCTGTGATAATTTTGGCATAATTAACATGAAGTAAATCAACCACTACAACTTTTAGGACTTAAATATTCAAAATACATTCACATACAACTCGAATCTTTAATCATATGAGACGAATTTCAGTTTGGGTACTTTTAAGACGGAGTTTGATGATAACTTTTGAGGTGAAAATCACAAAAATCAACTTCCTACATAAGATATATAACATACATTACTCAAATTTCATCCTTTTACATGTGAAAGACAACCAAAAATCGATTTAATTTATCAAACCCTAGGAAACTCGGCCACTTTATGCTAAATTTTGATTCGATTTTTGCACTATTAACAACAATAATCATCAAAGGGAAGCATCTAGATCACATTATCACAATCGCAAAAATATTTTCTCACATATAAATCGACTTTTCAGATTTTTTCTATCATCCTAATTGTTTCTAATTGAGATAAAGCATTAAAATAGGAAGGAGATTCATATCTTAATAAAATAGGAAGTAAAAGAGCAAATAAAAGCAAGGAAAATCACCAATTACATTACCACAAGCACAAGGATTCAAGAGTTTGAGAGAGATGTAGGGATTAGGGTTTGCGAGATTATGAGTAAGAACAAGAAGAATGAGGAAGAAACGGATTTATGAACCCGCGGAATATCCCTGTACTGTAGCTTACTCGATCGAGTAAGTCGGGTACTCGATCGAGTAGGCGCTATTCGGTCGAGTTTCGGAAGGAAATTCCTACATCTTCGACGTCATAACTTCCTAACTAGATCGAGTGAGGTCTACTCAGTCTAGTAGGCACTCATACTCGGTCAATTAAGGTTGGGTACACGGTCGGAATTACGAGATTAACTGGAGATTCCTGCAAAACAACATCACGGGTCGACTCTAAACCAAGTTCAGAAGTCGTCACCGGTTACCGTAATCATTCTCATCACTCTATTACTACTCAAATGTATCGTAAAGGTTTCACCAATTAAGATACATACCATATTATTCTATAGCGAACTTCACGCAACATAATTTACCGTGCTATTAAATCATTCATGAGCACATTTAACGCATTATTTTATAGCTAAACCTTTGTGTCTAATACCACTTTGTAACACCCCCATATACCAAGGAGCCTTAACAAGATCTTCCCTAGCATATAAAGGCATCACCATCTCGGTTGCCCGAGGTAAGTAATCATCAAAAGTCGATAAAAGAACATTTAAAGTTATTTTACAAGTGATAAAACCAAACTACTAAAACAAAAGGTACAACTCGTCAGAGCTATATAACTACTTCTGACATTACTCGTGAAGACTCATCCATGCCAGAACTCTAGCTACCATCCAAGACAACACCTTCTAAGACTGACTGCTCACCATAAAGGATCATGGCAGACACAACAAAACAAACAAAAGACAAACCACACAAGGTCAGTAACTGAGGTAAGACACAACGAACAACCAATAACACATTACAAACACAACCGAACACACACCAGTCACAACCACTCCAACCAATCACCGTCACCGACTGTCCACTAGACCAGCCGTGCCAGTGGGGGACCACAACCGTTCCCACCTAAGAACCGCTCATCATACTGAGCGATAACCCTGTCCCATTTATGTGCATCATCCCTTCCCGTGGCGGGCTCTACGGAGGGCGAAACTAGGGCGTGAAGCCACTCCCACAAGTGACTCCACTCAGCCGAGGACGCACCTCGAGAACCAAAGACAATCAATCACAAATAGCTGCAATACAACAACAACCAACAAAACAGCATACACCAACCGATTACCACGTATACTCAGCCACACGGTCACAACAACAATACAACAACCGACACACTACACCACCAATAGAAACTGAGTAGCCGAACCTACCTTTAACCAAAAGCAGCGATTCCTCGATCAACCATACGACATCAACCAAGCAAGCAATCCCTATATAAATAGTGCACAAGCCTATTACTACCAATACAACCCTATAAGGAACAACAAAGACAAAGATGATGACGAAGACATACCTACGCATCCTAGATCGGCGTTAAGACCGCTCCTCGACTCAAGCAACGCATCCCCAAGGCACTAACATCCTCAAAAGCTCTCATGGAAGAAGTTATGGTGAAGGGAAAGGAGAAAGGCAGCATCTAGGTCTGAAGAAAAGAGGCAGAAATGATTTGCTATTTATCAAAACACGATTATAAACCCTCGCTGAAAAGACGCTACTCGATTGAGTAACCCACTTACTTGATCGAGTACCCAAGCTACTCGATCGAGTAGCCTCTACTCTATCGAGTACCACACACTCCTAAGGTTAAACAAGATACAAGGCACCTCTTGCACGCATTCCTAAAGGTTATCCCCTGCCCCAAAGGTTGGTCAAGGTTGGTCAACGAGTCCAAAAACGGCCGGGTATTACAATGCCATCTAAACTTTGACTCGATTTGCACTGTTTTGTGTTTCGTTTGGGTGTCGTTTTTGGGATACGTAATAGACGGGTACCGCACAGAAGCTTGTACTGTCATGTACTCTGTTTCTCAGCCGTGAAAGGATGTTCGGTGACCTATCACGGCCTGGTTAGGTTCGTTTTGTGGTCCTCGGAGGTGGTGGACATGGCCTAGCTGTGTTAGGATGGTCACGGGTTAGTTTTTTTGGCCACACCCTTGTTTTTCTTCTTCCTTTACTCGATGTACTGTGGTGTTTTCGAGTTTACTAGAAATCCATACTTTTGTGGCTATTTTACGGACAGTTTGGCAGCCGTGAAATGGGTGGTTGGGGGTGGGGGGGACTGTTCATAGGCCGATTATGGGCTGTTGTTGGTGGCCTATGACGTGTAGGTAAGTTGTTACTTTGAGTCGTGTATAGTAATTGGTGTTGGCGCAAATTACGTAAGTTTTAATTATTTAAATTTTCGTCTCGTGCTTTACATAATGTGATTCGTTAAATGTCATTCCTTTACATGTTAATTTTATTGGGCATAACATGTTTATTTTATTGGTCTTACATGTTTGTTTTATTGGGCTTAACATGTTGATTTTATTAGGCTTGTCATGTTTATTTAATTTGGCTTGTATGCTCCATGGTACTGGGCCAACCCAATATCATGGTATAGACCTATGAATGGTCCATTTATAGTTCTTTACATTCTATCTCGTATTTTACATAACGTAAATTATTAATTATCATTTGTTATATTTTATTTAACCGGCATATTTAATTGACGGGTGAGATTGTCGTCTGGTCTCCCAATCAAACACATTTATATTCTCAACAAACAACTAGTTAGTGGTTAAGTCGAGGTCGATCCATAGGACGGCGTGCTTTGGGTTCCAAGTCTATCCATCTCAATTTATGCTAGTGTCACGGTTGATTTGGGTTTGTAGTTGTGTTCTAAACTAGTGCAAGAAACACGGTAAGACAAGAAAGTAAAGGTGTAGACAAATAATAAAGGATACTAGGATGTCATGGGGTCATAAGGGATTCATGGGAATTGATCATACGAACATGTTCTCCATCATATAGCAAGCACTTATTATTGTGATGGGATCGAGTTGGTGTATATCATACAATCCCTAAGAAGGTTTGGGTCCGGAGCCGAATCGATTAGATTGTACAACACCTACAAGTTGACTTAATCCTTCCTATTCAACTATATGCATGGTCTAATGAGGCTCGCGTTGGTTTATGTCTTACAAGTCTTATTGAAAAGATAAGTGATGGGTAAAAATGCAAGGATTCATAGGCTTAGCATTTCATCAAACATAACATGTGCATATGTTGTAATCACAACAAGTAAGCAAATAAATTATGAAAACATATTAGATTAAGCATGAATCATTCCCCATGTTTGTTTCCCCTAATTACCCATTAACGCTAGCTAAAAGACTACTCACTTATTATCAAGTTCAACATGCTAATAAAGTTGTCAATCATATTAACAAAGCAAAACATCATGAATAAATGAAAGTGATTAATAATAATTAAAAATGAGTAAAAGGGAATTATACCTATGAAGATGATTCCAAATAATAAAGCAAAGAATAAAATAAGAGAACTTGAATGATGGAGAGTTGTCAATTATCCAATAATAACCCAATAATCTTCAATTATCCAATAATAATAAACTTAAACAATAATTAAAGAAAGATTAATGTGTAATTTTGTGGAATGATTGAGATTAGTCTATTCTAATCTACTCCTAATCTAATCTAAGAGAACTTTCTAATCTAATCTAAGAGAACTTTCTACTATATGAACTTCTTCCTTTGATTATTACAAAAATGGGGTATTTATAGTAGTGTATTACTAGGTTAAGTAAGGATAAATTAGTAAATAACAATGCTTAGTTTTAAAATGGAGAATGCAAGTCTTTCAAGGAGTGAGCATATCGCGCTAGTGTCGTCCTCATCCGCTCGGATTAGGGAGGGAGACGCTCGGATTGTGAGGTGAGGAGACGAGCATCTTATGCTCGGGTCGCTTGTATTTTGAAATGGGGAGACGAGCGTCTTCTGCTTAATCCGCTTGTATTGTTCCTCAGAATGACCCTTGCTTTTCCTCCTTTTGTATGCTCTTTATTCTTATGTTGTCGGTCTTCATTCTTGCCTCCTCTTTCACACTAGTCTATCCAATATCATCAATAAGCTTCCAAATATGCACGGGAGGCGGGAATTTTCGCATAATTATCTTCTTTCCTACAAAACATATGAAATGTACTAGGAAAGCAAAATAGAAAGCATTTGAAGGATAAAATGGCTATGGAATGTTATAGTAGTATGCAAAATAGGTTCAACTAAGGGACTAAATGTGCGCAATTATGAGTCACATCAAATATCCCCAAACTGAACCTTTACTCATTGATGCGTACCCTAAATATAATGTTTTACACCCTAGTTTATACGCATTTCAGAGCTCATTTGTGTAGTTTAAGCTACTATTTCCCCTATTTCCGTCAACTTTTGTGTTTCTGTGCAATATTGCAGAAATGTGAAGAATCCAGCGAGAAATGAGCCAAATTCGTTCCCGAGTACTTAGCATTGCATTTGACATGGAGCAAAGACTCGGGAAGCAAACTTGGTGCGCGTATCGAGGCCTGAAAGACAACTTTACGAGGATTTTGGAGCAAAGTACCAGCTAGAACAGTCGATCGACTTACCTACATGGTCGATCGACCAGAGCGCGATTCCTGAAATAAATCACAAGCTACTTTTCAGCGAGGTTCAGTCGATCGACTGGTCAAAGTGGTCGATTGACCACACCGTGATTCTGACGCAAATTTGGAAAACGAGAAAGCCCAATGTAATTAGGATTTAGGAATAAAAGTTACGTAAGACTATCTATATAACGTAACTTTAGGTTTCAGAGAAGATCATCGAATTTTAGGGAAGCAATTAGGGTTCATACACAAAGATTGAATTACGACCGTTAGATCCTGAGATTGAAAGGACTTTGCGTTAGTTGAGACAATCATCTATAGTATTGCCGACAGAGGAAGAGCTGAGTACTCTGTTCAGTTACTACGAGAACGAGCTATTTGAGGAGGATCCACCTTCATCTCCTATTTCTACTTCTTCAGCAGAGACCGTTACATCTCTAGATATGGCTGAAGAGGCAAGTATAGCCAGTCACTCCAAGCCAAAAGCCGAAAATCTCTATAAGGGATTCGCATTGCCAGCCGGGACGGAAAGGAAATTCGAACCGAAACCGTCTTACAATAACTTGGTTGAGAGAAACCAATTTGGGGGAGCTGCAAATGAAGATGCAGCTAACATATGGAGACATTCATTGACTACTGTTGTTCCATACCCCCACCAGCAGGTGTGACGCAGGACCAGGTAAAGGAGACGATGTTCATATTCTCGCTTCGCGATGCTGCAACGGAATGGTACCGAAATCTGGATTGAGCTGCTAACGGGATTACTGACTGGAATTCACTTGCCCTAGCATTCTATAAGAAATATTTCTCTGCATCGAAGACCAATGAGATTAGAGCTCAGATCACAAGCTTTAAACAGGGTCCTGATGAGGATTTTCACGAGGCATGGGTCCGTTTCAAGAGACTGGTGCGAACTATTCCGCATCATGGGTTTGAGAAATGGTTTCTGTGCAACCAATTCTATAATGGTATTTATGATGATCATAGAGCTATCCTAGATGCTGTAACTAATGGGAGATTTTAAGAAAATAGCGGTGAGACTACGGGGTGGAAAATCATAGATGACCTGGTCACCCATAAAGCTGAGCATGGGAAATCTAGAGGAAATCAGAGAAGGTCAGCTGAATCTCCTACTGTAGCTTCAATAAAAGCCCTTACTGCGAGATTCGACAAGATAGATTTTATGGGATCTCAAAAAGGAGGGATATATAAAGTTAATGCAGTTTCAGACGGTCCCTTTATGCAAAAGATGTGGAGGAGAGGGACATGTGTCGGAGTTATGTACTAGTTCAAATGAAACATGTGCTGGCTTTCAACATTATAGGCAGACTGGTACTTATCCCGATCCCTCTAATGTTCACCCTAATTTGAGGTGGACTAACCAAAATGTCCTTAACCAGGGTCCACGGCAGCAGCAGTAGCAAAGTTATGTGCCCCCTCAAAAGCAGCAGCAGTATCAAAAGCCTCCCTCCGTGCCTCAGCAGCAGCAATTTCAAGGTTCTGATATTTCTGAATTGAAAAACATGGTTCAGAATCTGTCGGGTTTGCTGCAAAAGGAGTCTCTAGCTAGAGAGACTTCTACAAAAATGTTGGAGAGTCAAATAACCCAATTGGTAAGCAAAAGTGCAACTAGAGCTCCAGGCCATTTACCGTCGCAGCTGGATCAAAAAGAGACTCTAAATGCGATCACTTTGAGGAGTGGGTCTACCCTTGATGGGTCTGCTATGGTCGAAGATGTTACTGAAAAAGATGAGGCAGAACCGAGCAAGAAAAAGGCCGTAGTGAACACTAGCAAGAAAAAGACGATCAGCAGGTATGTCGGTCAATCGACTAACACCCATGGTCGATCGACCAGCCCGCGTAGCAGTACAGCTTCTGGTCCTGAGGAAGCCAGTCGATCGACTGACCTACATGGTCGATCGACTGAGAGTGCTGCTGATCGTGAACCTTTTCGTCCTCCCATGCCAGATAAATTGAGGGACCACTTATTTAGGGGTACGACGACTCCAAAATTATTGAGGCAAGATCCAAATGCTGATGGGCCAGTTTCGGTTCTAAAGTATGACCCCCTGACGGTCAAGGTTCATTCCTGAGACAGTCCGAAGAAGGTTCGAGCTACAACAAGGACAAAGTAGTGGATTTTCAACCGAAATCCACTGATGCCGGTATAAGAGACTTAGAGGAGAGGGCTATGTTGCTTCTTACAGCCCCTTATCCAAAGAGATTGGTGCCGACAAAGGAACATGTATCATTTAACAAATTTGAAAATGTTATTCGTAGTTTAAATGTGCAAGTTCCTTTCCTAGAATTAGTTAATCAAGTGCCTGCTTACACGAAGTTTATGAAGCATCTTTTGTCTAAAAAGAAGTCACTTGATACTGTGAAATCTGTCGCATTAACTGAGGAGTTATGTTCCTATTTGACTCATACTGCATCTCATAAGCTAGCTAACCCTGGTAGCTTTTCTGTTCCTTGTAATATTAGTACCTTCTCAATTGAGAAGGCGTTATGTGATCTAGGAGCTAGCATTAGTGTTATGCCTTTGAGTCTTGCTAAGAAATTGAAATTGACTAGGTTTGCAGTTACTAACATGACAGTACAGATGGCTGATCATTCTGCAGTCCAGCCTATAGGAGTCTTAGAGGATATTCCTGTGCAAATAGGGAAGTTCTTTAGCTCAGTTGACTTCGTTGTACCAGATATACCCGAGGATGCTCACATTCCTATCATTTTGGGTAGACCATTTCTGCACACTGTTGGTGCAGTTATAGATGTGGCTCAGGGACATTGACTTTTAAAGTAGGGAAACAGTCCATTATTTTTGCCCAGACCGCTAAGAAGAAAGATCCTATGTGGCCAGTCACTTGTAATACGATTTCTGAGAAGAAATCTTATTTTGTGCTTTCTGATATGCCTGCCACTATGCCTGTTTCTCCTATAACACCTCCGCCCCAGACTGGGAGCTAATTGGACGAAGATCCTTCTGTTTTGACTATTGCAGGAAATGGTTTGGGGAAGGAAGAGCCGCATGTTGCTCCAGCTGTGAAGGAGCCAATCACTCAAAGAGGCGGCCAAGGATGTCTGAGCTATGCAACTGATGAGGAGCCAGTCAAGGTGACGAAGTCCGATTTGGATTTTGATGAGCCAGACGAGGTCATTGATTGGGAAGATATTAGAGATGCTGATCTGTTGAGTTCTGCGGATATTGGAGTCGTTAAGAGCCCCGCTGAGGAGATGAGCACTTTAGAGGCTACCTCTTGTAGCCAGAAGCCGAGCAAGTGGGCCATCCTGTGACCATTTTTGATCAACTATTAGTTGATTGAGACTTTTTAAAACATTTTATTGCTTTTGTTAGACTTTTTATTGCTTTGGTTTGCGCGAGACTTCGCTTTTATAAGTTTGCTTAGGATTTAAAGACTTTAGATCACTTTGGGTTTTGCTAGCTTTTGGGCGCATTATTATGTGTATTTGCAGGTTCATAGACCATATTAGCTCAATTTATTGAGCTGATTCAAGAAATCGACACTTACAAAGAGTTTCTCGATCGATCGATGGGATGCTATGGTCGATCGACTGAGCCGCGATTCCAGGGGCTTCTGTTCTTGTCACCCCTGGTCGATCGATGGGCTGCTATAGTCGATCGACCGCTTCCCGCCGCTGTATCTGTTCTCAACCATTCCCCTGCTGTGTTTGGTCGATTTGCGGAGTTGAGGGAGTCTTTTCTCCACTATTCTCCAATTCATTTCTATTTTCTTCCGTTTTCTTATTTTGCACATAATTTTGCTTTCGTAAATTGCTTCTCGAAATTACGCGCGGTACTTTTGTTTCTTTTCAGGTACCTATAGTAGCATTGTTGGCTACTGAAACCTCCTAGTTCACGCTGGATTGGGGAGGTTTCCTTTTGCTGCGCTTAAAGTCTTGTGAGTTTCCGAGTCCTTTTTAAGTTTTCTTTAGTTCTTATTTAACGCAAATTCCCGTTTCCCTTTTATTTCAGTATATGATTTTGCACAATGGGGACATTGTGTGATTTGGTTTGGGGAAGGGTTTTGCCCATTGCATTCACATGTTTTGTTGCATTTCTGTTTCATGTTTATTGCACTTCAGTTTGCATTTGTTTTTTTCATTTCCTATATATATACAAAAATTCAAAAAATTGAAATTTTTTTCAAAAATTCAAACAAATTGCACGTTTATTTTAGCATATGGGTTGAGACGGAACGGTATTATTTCAGTGATGACATTGCATTTTCATCTGTTTATGCCTAAGCCTTGCTAATTGACATGTTATTAGTAGAATCATTTGCATAGTCTACGAATTTTCGTTAAATATCTTGCTGAATCTTGAGACTTTACTTAGATTTATGGCAAACTACTTATATTTCTGAGGTTTAGAGCTTATAACTGGTGTCATTCATGACCGGTTTATCTAGGAATGTGAGTAGTACTCCTCATGAGACATGTTACATCAATATGCATAAATATGAACTTAATCTGCTTAATACCTGTATGCATTCGATTTGTGGTTTGTTGACACATGTGGTAGAGGTCGCCTTTTCTCATTTTGCCCATAAGCTTCACATAGCCAAAAATAGCCTTTTGTCCCTTTAACTACATCCTATATTCAGTCTGCTTTTGTCAAGCTAGTAGTATTAGTCTTTGGGAATGTGTTCTTATCATTTTGGTTATATTTACTCTTATTGAGAATGTTGGTGAAATGATTGAAGGGAAAGAAAAGGAAAGAAAGAAAAGAAAAAGAAAGGAAAAAATGATTCGGAAAAAAGAGAATCAGTCGATCGACCGTCCCACTTGGTCGACCGACTACTTGCTGCAGTAGCGAAAGAAAAAAATCAAAATCGCAAAATTCAAAGTCTTGTTAAATGGCGATTTTTGCTCCCATGTTGTATTTGTATCTTATGGGGAGTTGACTAATTGTGGAAATTGTGAGATTCGTGCTTACTATTAGCACCGTTTCGATTGAAATCTTGAGCAAGAAGTTGGATGTTGTTATAATTTGGCTCCCTTAGTTACTAGCTTGGCTTTTAACTCTGTTTTTATTCAAATTTATCTTAGCCCTTCCTTCCCATACCTCACATATCCATATTTACCTCGGCTTCTGTCATGGTCATTTGTTTGGTTGGAATGCATATGTACGGTTGTAGAGATTATTTTCATATTAGACTGCAGGCATGTTCTTATAGGTCGTAGTTAGGTGAGAGTCATTACAAAATTACTTCTTTCTATTTTTACACATATTCACCTGTGCCTACGTGTGATATGAGCGACCCGTGAGAGTCCATAATGATAAGTCTCTATAGTTGACAGTTCAGCAGTTTTTGACGACTACATTACTCGTTTGCATGATTCATATCGCTAATTGATTGTTAGTTGTTGCATTAAATTGGTTTAGGCTATTCGGTTTGCATTTCGCTCTGAAATTGAACTCGTTCCATTAGGTTTTAGGATCAAGTCTAGTTCTTGCTTGGGGACAAGCAAGGGTTTGGTTTGGGGAAGTTTGATGCGTGTCGTAAATATGATGTTTTACACCCTATTTTACACGCATTTCAGAGCTCATTTGTGTAGTTTAAGCTACTATTTCCCCTATTTCCGTCTACTTTTGTGTTTTTGTGCAATATTGTAGAAATGTGAAGAATCCAGCGGGAAATGAGCCAAATCCGTTCCCGAGTACATAGCATTGCATTTGACATGGAGTAAAGACTCGGGAAGCAAACTTGGTGCGCTTATCGAAGCCTGAAAGACAACTTTACGAGGCTTTTGGAGCAAAGTACCAGCTAGAGCAGTCGATCGACTTACCTACATGGTCGATCGACCAGAGCGCGATTCTTGAAATAGATCAGAAGCTACTGTTCAGCGAGGTTCAGTCGATCGACTGGTCAAAGTGGTCGATCGACCACACCGTGATTCTGACGCAAATTTGGAAAACGAGAAAGCCCAATGTAATTTGGTTTTAGGAATAAAAGTTACGTAAGACTATCTATATAACGTAACTTTAGGTTTCAGAGGAGATCATCGAATTTTAGGGAAGCAATTAGGGTTCATCACACAATGATTGAACTTTAATTAGTTTAGTTTAATTCTCCGTCAATAAAGTTTACTTTCCGCGTTTGGTTTTGGTCTTTCCTGTTCAATTCTTCTTAAGGTATTCTTCTGTTCCTTTGTTCAGTTTGTTGCTTTAATTCCTCCGTAGTTAGAATTGCTAGTTTAGATTTCCCAAAGCCAAATTATCGTTTCATGATAGTTATTTATTTAGTTAATTTAAGTATGAATTCGTTTGCTTTATTAGTTAATTTTATTGTTGTTATTATCACCATTATGAGTAGCTAAATCCTTTATGCTAAGATGTAGGGGATCTGTAGGTTAGATGGCTTTGACGTAGGTGACCTGCTCTCGGGCTCCGGTCGATCGACTGACATACATGGTCGATCGACCAGGGCGTGTTAGATTTGCTTCGATTTAATTAATTTGATTGCTATATTTGACGAATCGAGTGCACGAGACTAGTTGAATGCTTAGGAATTGACCGACCCGACAAGATCGAAAGAGAGGGAGGAAAATAGACTACTTAATTAAGACGACTAAATTAAGAAGATCGAGAGATAAGTTAATTTAGATTTTGAGTTTCATTAATCAAAAACAAAAGTTAGTATTAGTGAGATTAGGGACCCGTAGCTTAGGCCGAAAGGTTGCTACCTGTTAAATTGGACCGAGAGGACTTTTTATTTTCCCGTCTAACATGCTTAAGACAGTTTACCTAGAGTTGCCGCCGTCGAAACTACAGTGAACCGACCATCTTAGCATCCCTTTAATATTTGCTTCCATCTATTTTTATCTACTGCTCATTTAATTACTTTAGTTATAGAACTATTCAAAACAGATCCCCACACATTCGTTACTTTAGACTAAAATTAGACAACTATTAATTGCATCGCCTCTCTGTGGTTCAAACCTGACTGCCACTAGCTATAGTAGTAGTTTGGATTATAAATTTATCTTTGGTACTCTACGACAGTATCACTCATCCCGAGTAAAGAGGTGACTAGAACTAGACCTTTATTTAAACTATCCTACTAATATTACCGATGTGAGACAATTAGCGGGTCTCACACCGCCCCTTCAACTCACAACAAGATAACCATGAGGTAGGATGCCTTCTTGCAAGGGAGGGTGGGGCTTGCAAAAATGGCGATACATTCAAGCATTAAAGCACACAAAACAATTAATGGATGCATCTACAAAAATGAATAGCCACTTTCCTCATCTATGTGGCGGAAATTATCTACAAGGGAACCAATCTAAGAGTACACATTCCATTATAGATACAATTTATTCAAGTTACTAAAGCCTAGGAGGATACTAATAAATCACCTCCATGTTATGTCAAGCTAGGGTACCTTTGTCCTCAATCGTAAAATGCTTTCGTCAAGAGTAGACTCCCTATGGTGCTAGAAACACTGGAGGATCGCAGAATTCCCCTTCTTGCCTAGACAAGAAGAAGGGTCATTCCCTCTCTACCCTGCGCAAAAGTGGATTCGATGGATAAAGGGATCATTTGACTTTGAGTTTCATATGGGAGTTTGCTTTTTGTTGTTATTCCCCCTAATTTCTTGTGGCATTTGACATTTGAGAACACTTTCTTTTTGCCATTTCTATTGATGTCTGGCATTTCAATAGTTGACAACTTTTCAACCTTTTCTTGCATTTTCTTTCGAACATATTCAAAGCTACCTCATTTTTAACGAGGGTGTCTTATATTTGAAGCATAGGAGTTTTTATTTTTGTTACTCCTCTTTTCTTTTGATGCAATTGCAAATATTTTTTTTGACCCTTCATTTCAATTCTTGAAGTCAAATGTGAACAATTTTTGTGCCCATTCCCTTTTGGATGACAAACCGTGGTAGAATGTAGATGATGGTTGTATGGTTTCAAGAGTCACCTTGGAATACACGGTAGCCAAAGAGTTATCACAACACAAGGTACTCTTGACTAGGCCTTAATCCATGGGTCAAAGGATACTAGAATGACACATCCTAGGGTGTTTTACAAGTATTCTAGTGAGCAAAGTCTCAAGAAGAAAAAGTATCTACAAGGGCGTATATACACATATCAAGTTTCCCAAATAGATGTTTTCACAATGTTTTTCTAACATGCAACTACATGCCATGACGCAACAAACATATATACATCCTAATGCATATGCTTCTACCAACTAGTATGCCAAATAATCTAGATGCAATCCTAAATTCACATTGTTTATTCCGCATCGAACAAAATAAAGCCACATAAACATTAACATAAAGAGGAAAAAGGAGACTGGAAAGATCATACCATGCGGTCTTCAATATCGTCAAGTCTCGGATGTGGCGTAGTCGATCATTGTGAAAAAGGATGAACAAACACAATATATACAAGACTACACTATAAAGGAAAAGAACATGTTTTTGGGTTTTTGAATTTTTCAAATTTTTATGGTTTTTATGATTTATGAAATAAAAAGACATGTTTTTGCATGTTTCAAAATTTTTTCAATTCTTATGTATTTTAGAATATAAATTCCCATCCCCTATGTTATTTTGGACATTGTCCTCAATGTACATGTAGGAGTAGGAATGAAAAAGAACGTACATGTTTTTGAGATTTTTGAATAAATGCAATGATATGAATGAATGAATGCATGCTCTAACTAAATGCAATTCGTATAAGAAATAAATGCTATCTAGACTATACTTGATGATGCATGTTCTCACCTATGATCAAACCTCCCCAAACCGATTTAAGCACTATTTCTTTGTAGGAGAAATGAGGTTGGGTCATTAGTGACTATGTATGAATTCTAATCTTTATGCAACTATCTACATGAATCATATGAGATATAATACAATGCAAACTAATCTAATCATATGAGTTATATTACAATGCGACTATATTATATGAACTAACTAATATGAATGCAATATGAAATATAATACAAATGCAAGTGAAGTGTAAACTAGATGCAAGGTAATTTAAAATGCAATGTAACTGTACATAATAGATAGGGAAAGAAGGGTATCGTACAATTGGAGATGGTGTGGTAGACATCTCTCATTCGTCATCATCACCATCATTGCGGTATCCATACCCGCTAGAACCTCCTTGGTCATACCCTCCTCCTTGGCAATAGAATCCTCCACCTTGGCCGCGAAAGTTCCCGTCTTGGTTCCCTTGATTAGAGAACAAAAGGTATGGTTGAGCCTAAGATGGACGAGGGCCATTAGGATCTATATACCCTTGTTGTGCCATTTGGTAGTATTGAGGATAGAGGGCTAAATAGTTGTCTTCTTGGCCTCGGTGTACACCGAGATCGACCCGTTGCATAAGGCTTATTAAATCATTCACATCCGGAGCATTGGGAACTTGTGGTTTGAATGACACATAACGAGTGGGGTGTCGTGGGATGGGTACATAAGATGGTGGTGCAATACCCCTTACTGGCATCCCACGAGGTTGTTGAGGTTGGTTAGGTGCTTCTTCTCTTTGAGGTGGGTTGGGGTGGATCTTAATGTCGAGGAGGTAGCTCGGTATAGGCGAAAACCGACTCAAACTTGGCTCGTTAGGTGGCACATTCCACCCCGTGAGAACAATAGAAGAGCACCCCTTTGTAAACAACTCCACACTCCCGGTTTGGGTGTAGGTACACCACCGGCGGTGGTTGAAGATGGCCTCCTCATCAATAAAGGTGCTTCCCTCGATCTTTACATAAGTCCCATGAAGGTTAAACCCGGGACAAAGATCATTGGCCAACATCTTGACTAGGCCTCCCATCACGAAGGTCTTAATGTGGGAATTCCCTTGAGCAAAATCGAAGAACCTTGTGAGCATTTCAAGGGGAGTGTTGAAATTATAAGTCCTTGTCCCTTGAACATTTAAATATGACTGTAAGAAGGTTAAGTCAAGGAGAGTGCATGTATCTTGTTCATATCTCTTATTGATAGTGCCGGCAATGAAGCGTTCGGTGATTCGAATCACCGTATGTTAAATTGCAAAGGTATAGCATTGTTTTAAGTGTATGAAGTCCCTCCCGGAGATATTTTCATATTGTTCATATCTCTTATTGTCAGTGTTTTCCGTTGGCGCAAGAAGACCAAAGATATTTTCAAATTGATCAAAGGTTAGCCTATGGTCTCGATTGCATAGTCAGAATTCCATACAAACAGCTCTCTGGGTATTTGTGACGATACGGAGACTACACAAGAAATCCAGGGTAAGGCTAAGGTAGGTTTCCTCATGGGCATAAAATAGTTTTCCAAGCACCAAACCATCAAACAACATTTCAGTTTGATACCTTATACCTAGGACCTCTAAAACTTTGGTATCAATGAATTGAGTTGGCAAAAAATGCTTACCTAGCAACATGAGGAATTTTTAGCGATGTTCATCGCAAGCGAAGATCACTTCCGGAAAAAATTCGAGTGGCTCCACCCCTCCTATCATCACATTGCGATAGCTGCTTGCCTCTCCTTGGGCAAATGACAAAGTGCCCTTGAGCTTCATGGGTGCGGTCTCAGCGGACTTCTTGCCTTTTCCTCTTAGGTTCATCAATTGTGATTTGAAAAAGTTAGGGTTTTTGGGTTGATTTTGTGATGGGGGGTGTTTGGGAGATGATGATATGAGATTTTGGGTAGATAAGATAAGGGAAATGAGCGATGGTGTGGGTGTTTATAAAGAAAAAGGGGTGGAAGACGAGCGGAAAAGGGTCGGGCTCGGGCGGACTTCACGAAGTTTCTAGCTAAAATAAAGGGAATCCGAGAATTTTGCAGTTGGGACGAGCGTCTTCGTTGGGGAATCCGAGCGTCTCGTAAGAAGGACGAGCGGATTCTGAGTCAGGGATCCTGGCATTTTCGAGACTGGCTGGGGACGAGCGTCTCGCGCTTGAGATGAGCGTCTCATGTGGGACGAGTGTCTTTCTGTAAATCCGAGCAGATTGTCGATCAGGATTAAGTAATGCTTATGACAAGGCTCTGGACGAGCGTCTTGCCCTTGGGATGAGCGTCTCGTGCCGTCTTTCTCACTCCTTCATTCTTTTCTTTCAAAAATCGTTCCCTTGCTCCCTTTTGTGATTCCTTCTTATCTTTTTTCTGAAATCATGCTCAATAAATGGGTAACAAAACCCTCTCTCACTACTCTCGTGCAAGAAATGCGAAATTGTATAAAATACTATACAATTTTATACAATGCAAATATTATGGGAAGGAGTATCTTACAATTGGTGGTTTAAGATAGGACTCCACCAAACTAGTTCAAATTGTCGAGATTCTTTGTCCATAGAGCACAAGGCCCATAGAAGGAGATCAAAAGCTTGCGAACAAGCCCCATATAAGCATAAGTATGGTTTGCTTAACTTCAAAACAAAGCTTGGCCAAGGGAATTTGTTATTCATTCTCTTTTTCACCTTCCTCTTGGCACTTGAGTATTTATAATGCTTCAAACCAACAATCCCATGATTCTCGTCAATGAAGTATGGCTCACTTTTGTTCAGAAACTTCCGCTTACCATCTTCCTCTTCAATTTTGGTGATGATGATAGCACTTTGATTATTCGATCCTTCCAAGGTAGACGGAGAATTCTCATGGCATTGATGACGGGGTACCTTTGGAGTTGAAATTGTGGGTGCTAAATTTTTACAAGCAAGTACATTTGCAAGTTTGTTCTTGAACTTTTCCACCAAGGACCCTTTATATGAAGATTTGACTTTTTGAAGAAGGTCCACCATATCATCTCCAACAATCATAGGTTCCATGGTGGGTGCGAAAGAGTCTTCATATGCAATAGGGAAGGGGCATTCTCCTTCTTCATGATAAGATATCTCAAATTTCTCAAGGATAGGCTCCTCAAGTAGAGTGATCTCACAAACTTCCCTTTCCTTACTCCATGAGTTCTTGCAAAACACGATCTTGTCATCTTGGCTATCTTCATAGGAATCATAAATGGGGGCTTCACTTTTCTTCATTAATTCTTCCTCCAACACCTCAATGTTCACATCAAATGACACACCCTCATACTCACAAAGGCTAAGGGTATTTGGCTTACTCAACCTCATATCTTCCTCTTCAAATACCACACTTTTATACTCACAAGAGCTCAAAGAGATTGGCCCTTCCCACTTCTCATCAAAGGTAAATCCTTCAAACTCGTATTCATGATCAATGTCTAAGGAGTGGTGAGTAGTAGTTACTTGGGCTTCTTTCACTTGGGAAATTTGAATTTCCAACTCCTCACCTTGGGTAACAATGCCTTGAAGAACATTGTCCCTATTTTGGCTCTCCTCTAGCATTTGTTTGAAGAAGTTTTGTTGATCTCCCATCATTTGGAAAATCATATTTTGAATGGGTTCATCATCTTGTTGTGGGTGGGTGTAAAAATGGTCATATTGTGGCATTTGGAATTGGTTGTAAAGTTGGTATTGGGAGGGTGGTTGTTGTGGATATTGGATGTGGTGATTTTGGTGGAAAAATTTGGGGTAGTAGTTAGGATTTTCATTGTATGAGTTGTAAGGTAGGTTTATGTTAACTTTCTCCTCAAACTCCCCACACCCATAGTCATACTCAAAAGATCCACCATATACTCCATGTCAAGTCTTGAGCCATCATAGCTAATTAGACAAGGAAACAACTACAAGCATGGAAACTACACAAAAAACGATAAGAACGATTCTTTAGGAACAAGTTCCTCACGGTTAGAGCAAAATTAAAATAGAAAAACAAGTAAGAACTTAATCACATAACACCGTCCCCGGCAACGGTGCCATTTTGACGGGTGAGATTGTCGTCGGGTCTCCTAATTAAACACATTTATATTCTCAACAAACAACTAGTTAGTGGTTAAGTCGAGGTCGATCCAAGGGACGGTGTGCTTTGGGTTCTAAGTATATCTATCTCAATTTATGCTAGTGTCACGATTGATTTGGGTTTGTAGTTGTGTTCTAAACTAGTGCAAGCAACACGGTAATACAAGCAAGTAAAGGTGTAGACAAATAATAAAGGATACTAGGATATCAAGGGGTCATAAGGGATTCATGGGAGTGGATCATACGAACATGTTCTCCATTATATAGCAAGCACTTATTGTTGTGATGGGATCGAGTTGGTATATATCATACAATCCCTAAGAAGGTTTGGGTCCCGGAGCCGAATCGATTAGATTTTAAAACACCTACAAGTTGACTTAATCCTTCCTATTCAACTATATGCATGGTCTAATGAGGCTCGAGTTGGTTTATGTCTTACAAGTCTCATTTAAAAGACAAGTGATGGGTAAAAATGCAAGGATTCATAGGCTTAACAATTCATCAAACATAACATGTGCATAGGTTGAAATCACAACAAGCAACCAAATTAATTATGAAAACATATTAGATTAAGCATGAATCATTCCCCATGTTTGTTTCCCCTAATTACCCATTAATGCTAGCTAAAAGACTACTCACTTATTATCAAGTTCAACATGCTAATAAGGTTGTCAATCATATTAACAAAGCAAAACATCATGAATATATGAAAGTGATTAATAATAATTAAACAAGAGTAAAAGGGAATTATACCTATGAAGATGATTCCAAATAATAAAGCAAAGAATAAAAGAAGAGAACTTGATTGATGGAGAGTTGTCAATTCTCCAATAATAACCTAATAATCTTCAATTACCCAATAATAATAAACTTGAACAATAATTATGGAAAGATTAATGTGTAATTTTGTGGAATGATTGAGATTAGTCTATTCTAATCTACTCCTAATCTAATCTAAGAGAACTTTCTACTATATGAAATTCTTCCTTTGATTATTACAAAAATGGGGTATTTATAGTAGTGTATTACTAGGTTAAGTAAGGATAAATTAGTAAATAACAATGCTAAGTTTTAAAGTGGATAAATGCAAGTCTTTCAAGGAGATGAGCATATCGCGCTAGTGTCGTCCTCATCCGCTCGGATCAGGGAGGGAGACGCTCGGATTGAGAGGTGAGGAGACGAGCGTCTTCTGCTTGGGACGCTCTTATTTTGAAAGGGGGAGACGAGCGTCTTCTGCTTAATCCGCTCGGATTGTTCCCCAGAATGACCCTTGCTTTTCCTCCTTTTTCATGATATTCATTCTTATGTTGTCGGTCTTCATTCGTGACTCCTCTTTCACACTAGTCCATCCAATATCATCAAGAAGCTTCTAAATATGCATAGGAGACGGGAATTTCCACCTAATTATCTTCTTTCCTACAAAACATACGAAATGTACTAGGAAAGCAAAATAGAAAGCATATGACGGATAAAATGGCTATGGAATGATATAATAGTATGCAAAATAGGTTCAATTAGGGGACTAAATGTGCGCAATTTTAATGTCACATCATTAATTATGAAATAAAATATTTATTTATATGTTACAAGTATGAAAAGATTATTATAAATAATTACTTATAAGAGTCGTATTGTTGTAGAAATGCCATAATACTATCATATATGCTTGATTTACACTTATGCCCTGCTTGTGCTATTTTGGAAAGTACGGGTTAGGCCTATTTGTGCTGTTCTGGCAAGTGCGGTTTTTGTCTGCTGTTCTGGCAAATGCGGTTTTGGTCACTTGTGTTGTTCTGGCAAGTGCGGTTTTGGTCACTTGTGCTATTCTACCAAGTGCGGTTTTGGTCACTTGTGCTTTTCTAGCAAGTGCGATTTTGGACACTTGTGCTGTTCTGGCAAGTGCGGTTTTGGTTACTTGTGTTGTTCTGGCAAATACGTTTTGGTCACTTGTGCTGTTCTGGCAAGTTCGGTTTTGGTTACCTGTGATGTTCTGGCAAGTACGGTTTTGGTCACTTGTGTTGTTCTGGCAAGTGAGTTTTATCATTGTCGTCCTACCAGGGGACTTATATTTAATAAGTAATAAAGGTCGTGCATGGTTTTAGATATTAGTATATGTCAGTAAAGGCAGGAGTTTTGCCTTGTATTGTTTGGTTGTGAGAGGCTTGGTCCTATCGGATATTAGAGGTGAGCTACAAGCCCTCTAGTTGCCATACAATCGCCGAGATTGATGTTCCCATCCGTTGTTATGGTGAGATGCAAGCCATAAGTACGAATGGGACATTAGTAGCCACGTCCCGTGCAATGTTTGTTATAAAATTTCTAAAGTAATGGCTATGGTTTTCAACTATATGTACTGGGGTGTTTGACTACTCGTTTATCTATCTCACATGATTTAAGTATTAGCCTTGTATAATTTAGGCAGTTGCATATGTCACCTTTCATTGGAGTTCGTACTTGTGTTTAACTAACCATACCTATGTTCTTTTCTTACTTATTTAAATATGCCTGGACGTGCTCATTTGCTATTCTACCTGGTTTCCTTATTGTGTTAACATGATATTCACATGTTTATTATAATAATTCAAATTATTTATATCTTGTGTTAATGTTTGATTAATTGAGTTCTTTGTCATGTTCATTTCGACAATTTGTGGCCGGGAGAACCTTGAGCTACTCCTCACTGACTGTGGCGTTCATGTTTACATGAATGACAGGTATTAGTTGGTGCATTTATGGGGTGAAGACATGAGTGAGCTAGCGAGCACCTTGGACTAGTAGTCGATTTAGTAGGATTTCTTAGACTCACCTGTTATCATTTGTCATTCGAGGGATATATTTTCCCTCACCTTGACTATCATGTTTGTATAATTTAATCTTTATTTCCGCATTCTTTATTTGTGTTTTAGATTTTAATGAACCTGTGCTTTAAACTTTAAAAGTTTCAAAAATTTCCTAATTTCCGCTTGAATTTTATAAGTTATATTTTCCGCGTTATTGCGGGGGTTCACAGTTTATATCAGAGCCTATGTTGCTCCCGACGCCCACACGTGTACCACAAATTTAAATTTTGACTTGACCTTAAATAATAAATGAGAGATGGGTAGACTTAAGGACCTAAGGTGGTAGTCTGTAGTGTGTTTGCTCTTTGTTAGGTTCTAACATGTTTGTTATTTGTCTATTTTTGGTTCTTATAATCTTGGATCGACAAATCATGAGCTTACCCGTGTTGCGATCAAGACTTGGTGCCTATTGCCGGAAATTGAAGATTTGTTCAACCTATTGAGGATGCTCCTACTTCCTCGAAGATAGTCCTCGTTCTTGTGTACCTTGCCTTGTTCTTTTACTTCTTGATGTTTATTCCTTCTTCTAAACTCTCTTTTCTTCTACCTTGGAAACTACTCTTGTACCCTCCCACCTTGTCCTTTGCTCCTTGCTAATTCTCCCTTGACGCCTTGTAGATAGTTCCCTTTCTTTTGTGGAATGTTAACCTTGGTTGAAAAATTTGTCTTTTGGCGAGATTGTTTGTGGTTTACCGATAACCTAATTTTGAGAGGTTGTGACGTTAGAAAGACTTAGGTAGTGTTATGAGACATACTTAGTGATCCTTATACCTAGTTACTTGATAAAGTGAGTATAATTGATTGGTGGATTCTGTGGGTTAAGTGTGAGTTGCCTATGATGCTAAAGTTATAGAACTGGGCTTTGTTGTTTATGTTTGGGAATTGTTGTATCACGAGTGTGGTGAAGTACTTTGTTTCATGGAGTAGCTTAGATGTAAAGTGGAAAAAGTTATCTTGAGGAATCCTTGGAAGTGATGTGGTTGTGAGATTGACTTTTATTAGGAAGTTTTCGGAACCATTTAGGATGATGTTGTTATTTGAGATTCGATTATCTGGCGTTTCCTTGTTTTCTAATTTTTCTTTTCGTTGACCACAAGCGTTACCTTTCATACCTCTCTTCCTCGCTTCGTCGTGCTCCTCCTTTAAGTTTGATGCTGGTAACCTATAAAACTCTATCTTTGACATCCTTGTTGACCTTACATCAACTCTTACCCCTAGGAAGCTCATCAAAGTTCTTTTGTTGGTTAGGTTTGGATTCTCTTAGCGTACTTAGTATTTATGATGTCTAACTTCCTTTTCTGTTTGTGCAATTTCTAAACAATTCAACTACCATTTTTTATTCGTTGTTAAAAATTTATGTTACTTTTACAAAACTTTACCCATTTTAAAGGTTTGAAAATGAAATTTTGATTTAGTTCCCTATTTGTTCCTTGAGTATAGACTTCTCTAACATAATCTTTTATTGCTAAACCCGATATTACTTTTAATTTTGTTCAATTTTTAACTAACTTTGAATTATTTATGATTCTTTGTCAATGTTTAACGTTATATTTTCAAGATTTGACTCCATTTTGAGTTTAACAATGAATCTTTTAATTTTCATCTGGCTTTTTCAAAAGAAAATTTGAGTGGATTACCTTTTTCATTTGGTTTAGGGGTCTTTTACGTTGGAGAAATATACAGAGAATGGATTTTGAAAGGGGTCGTTGAAGCGATATATGCTTATGTTGCACCCGTTTTTTGAAAATAAACGGGTTGATGATAAGAAAGAATGCATCAACATTTTGGTGGGCATAGCCACTCAGGTTGCAGACACCTATTATGTGTTTTCTAAGGCAATTAAATGTTATGTCTAAGGTTCCCTGTTTGCCGACTGTTGCCCAAATGCCGAATTTGGTAGATTCATTATTTGAAGGATTTTCCCCTTCACAGCAGAGTAGAGAAGATTGTGAAAGGGATGGTGCTGAATGTGAAACGGATTGTGATAATGATTTTGGTGTTCATAAAAGTTGTGATCAAGTGGAGAAAGAAGAGATGATGGAGGAGGATAAAGTGGAGGAGGACAATGAGAAATATGAGCATGAAATGAAGGATAGAAAGGATGAGGAGATAGTGGAGCAGGAGTTGAAGAAGAATGAGGGTAAAGTGGAGGAGGAGTTGAAGAAGGATGAGATTAACACGAGTTGTTTACATGATGCATTTCTAGGCGATCCCTCTATCATGGCTGAATTCGAAGGACTCCTTAATAATGCATACACTTATGTGGGCAAGGCGTTTAATTTACATCGTGTTAATTTTTTGAAGGAAAAAATGGAAAAGGAAAAGAGGGAAAAGGACCATTTATCTCTCAAGAGTTCCTTGAGTCAAGGTTGCAAGTTGGTTTAAGTGTTCCCCATTCAAGAACATCAACTACGCCGTTTATTCCAGTAGTTCAGTGACCTTTATCGCCAATATCTCCAATTATGATCTCGTCCCAACCATCCCAACCATCGCCTGTAGTTATCTCGTCTCAAGTATCGTCGGATCAATCGCTAATTGGGCCTTCTTCTCCCCTAGTACAAGAGTCCCCAACCGTCCCCCCAGATTATGCCATTGAGTCTCGGCAAGCTAAAAGGAGGGTGGCTGCTAAGAAGCATATTGAGTTTCCTATTGAGACTCTACAAACTAAGACGGTGCACGCTAAGAGGCGTGTTGAGTTAGCAGATGCTTACCGTTAAACTTTATTCATAAGAAACGTGGATCTGATTCATGAGTTGAGTTAGTCGAAAAGAGTGGTTAGAGACTATGCATTTTCCTGTGAGTTAGATGAAGAGTACGTATTACTCTCCTATATTTTTTTATCATATTTAGGATATATGTATTATATTTTATTTGTATAACACTAAGGTTTCATGTTTTTATAATTGTATATGGAAGTTTTGTTTAGCCATGCGGGCAAGACTCTCACACGAAGTCATATGAAGAGTTTGCTACTTGGTGGTTGAGTTTATGAAGATGTCATTAGTCTGTGGTGTGATTATTTGAATGAGCAAAACAAATCTAGAGATTGTAAATCCCGTTCCCATCTATTTTTCACAGATTCAACAGAAGTAAGTTTCCATTTAAAATTTATTCTCTAATTGTACATGCATGAAATAAGTGTCCAATTTCCTCGTCTTTCTTGTCTTTAGGTCCATGATAAGAAGTTATATGTTCATTGAATAGGTCTTTGGTCAGTTATTTCTGTTTTCACTTTGTTCTCCTTCGGGTGTCTTTCTATTTAGGATACTCGTCCCTTGTCGTTTGTCCCAATAATAATGGTAAGGATTTGGGGTGCAATAGACTTATCAATCCATGAAGTAGCCTTGTAGATGCATGAAAAACCAATCTATGTACATTAAACAACATTGTACATATATAAAATCAATGTCCAGTTATTAAACAAGTTTTTATTCTCTAATACGGGTCACCTAATTTAATGAACATATGGCCTCATTGGATCTCAACTTTGTAGACGTGAAGTTGGTAAGTCGTTCAAGATTTTTAAATTAGCATGACAGTTCTCAACAAAGTGTCTGTCTTTTCATTGTCGTAAGGGTGGTTACTCCTATTGTTACACCCTTGCCACTTCTTTTCTGTTTCCATGTTGATGATAACTTGTTAGAAGTTATGCACTTGATGGATAAGTCAACTGACTATTCTGGCCATGTTAAATATGTGGTATGTATTAAGATCATTTGACGATAAAGTGTATGATTTTGGTCTAGTTTTTGTGAGAGATTATTTACTTGTCATTGTCTTTCGTTTATCAGAAGAACTTGTTGCTGCAGTCTGCATGGTTTTTGATGCCTAAATTGTATATTCCGAATTATGAGATCTTTATGGAGCGTGATACTAGACTCTACCTGATGCGTCATATGGAGATGTACAACGGCGTTAAGGCATGCTATGGTTCGCAGCTGCTAAAGGAAGTAAGTCTCTATTATTTAAGTCTACTTTTTATCAAGTGTTTCTAACTAAGTCTCATGACAGTAGCCAAAAACATTCATGAATTAGCTTTGTAGTTTCATGAAATTGCTTTGTATGTGCATTAAATATGAAGGCTTTGATGTTGATTTCACTTTTTGTTATTGTTCAGAGAGTTGATGTTGAAGGTTACATTGTGAGGGTTTGTAATGAAATTTTGACTTGGGAAAACAACTCTTTGAATGTTCAAGTGACATCTGCAGCAAAGGCTTACAAGAATGATAGTCAGATTCGATAATCAAAAATCTTAAAGAGCTTTGTTTTCCCTTTCCCTTTTTCCCTTTTTCCTTTTTTTCCAGTAATCAAGTTCCACAAGATTGCTATATAGATGCACACTTGATCAATTATATTAGGAAAAATGGGGCAAATAAGGAGTATAACTAACCATAAAACATTTTTTAAAGTTTTGTCTTTGTCCACTTTGCTCTTCCGTGTTTATCTAATTACAATATGTGCATTATACAGGAACGTCGTTGTAGAAAAGGACTGGTTGCAAGTAATCCAAGACGCATTGCAGACTCTGCTACCAGGAACTTGGTTGATGGATATGGTTATTGATGCTGTTGGTATTCGTACAACACTAGGAAATCCAAGTGTTGTGTATTTTCCGACAATAATGAAGGTATTCATATTCCTTATTGAGTCCTTATACTTGTTTTTGGTTTTTGAAATTACCAAGAATTTTGACAAAGGTTCCCAATTTTCAGGAAATTGTCGGTAAAAACACGTTTTGAAGACAATACATCAAACATGATTACTTGCCCCTAAATCTAAACACAACCAAACTGGTTAATAAACATTCTTTTACTGATTATCATTATATGAAGTTCCATGCACCTTTTTTTCATTGTACCAACTACATTTTTGCATGTTTATAATATTTTAGGCTTTCTTTTCTTATTGTATGGACAAATCACATTGGTTTGCCTGTTCTGTTGACTTTGGGAAGAGGAAGAACATCATATTCGACTCCAGCCTACTGATGCGACGGGTCATTGTCCGCCATCAAACACATGATTAAGATAATATATACAAACGATATATACAAGACTATACTGGTTGAAAAGATACAAAGGATATATACAAGACTATACTGGTTCGTCGGTTTTGTTTCTCGGCGTCGAAAGTTACCTAGACCAAAACAATATTTATAACTTCACAAACTACTCTATATTAGTAAAGAGGAAAGTAAAGGCCGGATCCTAAGGGACGGGTATTGATGTAGGATTTTCTATTGCAAATGGTCGTGTCTATGGGTGTCACAATTTGGGTTGAGATAGGAGATCACTAAACTAAATAACAATGTAAATAAACAAGCAAGATGTTTAAGATGTAAACAAATGATTAAAAGGACTAGGGTGTCATGAGTTCATAGGAGATACATGGGAATTAATGATACAAACATATTCTCAAATTATAAGCAAGCAATTATTGTTGTGATAGGATTGAGTTGGTTTATATCTTACAATCCTAGGAAGGTTTGGATCCCGGAGCCGAATCGATTAGATTGTACAACACCTACAAGTCGACTTAATCCTCCCTACTCAACTATATGCATGGTCTAATGAGACTCGAGTTGGTTTATGTCTTACAAGTCTCATTGAATAGGTAAGTGATGGGTAAAAAATGCAAGGATTCATAGGCTCGCATTTCATCAAACATAACATGTGCATAAGTTGATATCACAACAAGCAAGCAAATAAATTATGTGAACATATTAGATTAAGCATGAATCATCCCCCATGTTAGTTTCCTCTAATTCCCCATTAACCCTAGTTAAGATACTACTCACTCATTATCAAGTTTATCATGCTAACAAGGTTGTCAATCATATTAACAAGGCAAAACATGATGAATGAATAGAAATGATTAACAATAATTAAAACAAGGATTAAGAGAGAATTATATCTAAATATGATTCCAAAACAACAAGCAAAGAATAATAGAAGTACTTGATGATTGATGGAAGGTTGTCAATCTCCCAATAGTACCCAAATAATCTTCAATTACCCAAAAGAAATGATGAACAATAGAGAAATTAAGGAAATCAGATTTGTATTAATGCTTAATTAAGAGTTAATTACAAGATTAAGATGAGATTAGAACATAAAAAGAGCATAAGAAGGATAAGATAATATAATTAGTACAATGGTGTATTTATACTAAGGATTAGGTATATAAATTAGGGTTACTAATGGCTTAAATGACGATTAAGACTGTTTAGAAAAGTTGAGGAAGTGCTCCTCTCGAGGGAGATGCGCATATCCGTTTTGGTGGTCTTCATGGAATATGCTCGTCCCGAGCGGCTTGAGGGAGGGACGGCTTGTATTGGAGGGGAATCCGAGCGGCTTGCTTAGGGTGAAACTCGGATTGGGAGGGGCCAGGACGAGCGGATTGGCAACAGGACGCTCAGATTGTAGCAGGCCACGACGCTCGTCCCGTGAACTGCGACGCCCGAATTGTTAGCCAGTCAGCTTATCTTCTTTTCTTTCTCCAAAAATCCTCAAGGATCTTGTTGGAGATGCAAGGATCTTCTCATCATTGCCCACATACTTCATTATTTATATAGGCCTTCTAGTCTTGTCTTCACTTTGATGCTTGGTCATTAGATTCGATCAATTTAGCTCCATTTTGCCATGAAAATGCAAGGTTCTTACTCATTTCCTACCAAGGGATGTAAACCTCAAAGAATATGCAAAACCAAAGAATAAAGATATTAAATGACCCAATTATGCACTAAAAAGCATAGGAACGAGGCTAATTCGGGGACTAAATATGCTCTAAAATGAGTCACATCAAATATCCCAAACAGAACCCTTGCTCGTCCCGAGTAAAAAGGTGACAAAAACTAGGACCTTTATTTAAATTAACCTACTAATATAGCCGATATGAGACAATTTGCGGGTCTCACTCCGCCCCTTCAACTCACAACAAGACAACCATGAGGTAGGATGCCATCTTGCAAGGCAAGGTGGGGCTTGCAAAAATGGCGATACATCCAAGTATTAAGCACACCAAACAAGTAATGGAAGCATCTACAAAAGTGAATAGCCACTTTCCTCATCTAAGTGGCGGAAATTATCTACAAGGGAAGCAATCTAAGGGTACACATTCCATCATAGATACGGTTTCTTCAAACTACTAAGCCTAGAAGGATACCAATAAATCACCTCCAAGCTGTGTGAAGCTAGGGTACCTTTGTCCTCAATCGTTAAATGCTTTCGTCAAGTGTAGACTCCCTATGGTGTTAGAAACACTGGAGGATCGCGGAATTCCCCTTCTTGCCTAGATAAGAAGAAGGGTCGTCCCCTCTCTACCATGCACAAAAGTGGATTGGATGGAAAAGGGATCAATAGAATTTGAGTTTCATATGGGAGTTTGCTTTTGTTGTTGTTTTTCCCCCAATTTGTGGCACTTGACATTTGAGAACACTTTCTTTTTGCCATTTCTTTTGATGTTTGGCATTTTCAACACTTGACAATTTTTCAACTTTTTGCATTCTTTTTGAACATTTTCAAAGTCACCCCATTTGTAGTGAGGGTGCTTATTTTTGAAGCATAGGATTTTTCATTTTTGTTACTCCTCTTTTCTTTGATGCAATTGCAAACTTTTTTTTTTTTTCATTTCTTGAACTTAAATTTTTGAACAATTTTTGTACCCATTCCCTTTGATGACAAAATGTGGTAGAACATGGATGATGGTTGCATGGTTTCAAGGGTCACCTTGGAATAAACGGTAGCCAAGGAGTTATCACACCACAAGGTATTCTTCACTAGGCCTTAGTCCATGGGTCAAAGGATACTAGCATGACACATCCTAGGGTGTTTTACAAGTATTCTAACATGCAAAGTCTTAAGAAGAAAAAGTATCTACAAGGGCCTTATATACACTTGTCAAGCTTCCCAAATAGATGTTTTCACAAAAATTTTCCTAAATGCAACTATATGCCCTGGTGCAACTAACATATATACAACATAATGCATATGCTTCTACCAACTAGTATGCCAAATACTCTAAATGCAATCCTAATTTCACATTGTTTATACCGCATTAATCAAAATAAAGCCACACAGTCATTAACATAAAGAGGAAAAAGGAGATTGGAAAGATCATATCATGCAGTCTTCAATATCCTCATGTCCCGGATTTGGCGTAGTCGATCAATGTGAAAAAGGGTGGACAAACAGAATATATACAAACGATATATACAAGACTATACTGGTTCGTCGGTTTTGTTACTCGTCGTCAAAAGTTACCTAGACCAAAACAATATTTATAACTTCACGAACTACTCTACTATTAGTAAAGAGGTAAGTAAAGGTCGGATCTCAAGGGACGGGTATTGATGTAGGAGTTTCAATTGCAAATGGTCGTGTCTAAGGGTGTCACAATTTGGGTTGAGATAAGAGGTCACAAAACTAAATAACAAGGTAAATAAATAAGCAAGATGATAAAAATGAGATGTAAACGATTGATTAAAAGCACTAGGGTGTCATGAGTTCATAGGGGATACATGGGAATTGATCATACAAACATATTCTCAAATTATAAGCAAGCAATTATTGTTGTGATAGGATCGAGTTGGTTTATATCTTACAATCCCTAACAAGGTTTGGGCCCCGGAGCCGAATCGATTAGATTGTACAACACCTACAACTCGACTTAATCCTCCCTACTCAACTATATACATGGTTTAATGAGACTCGAGTTGGTTTACGTCTTACAAGTCTCATTGAAAATATAAGTGATGGGTAAAAAATGCAAGGATTCATAGGCTCGCATTTCATCAAACATAACATGTGCATAAGTTGAGATCACAACAAGCAAGCAAATAAATTATGTGAACATATTAGATTAAGCATGAATAATCCCCCATGTTGGTTTCCCGTAATTCCCCATTAACCCTAGTTAAGAGACTACTCACTCATTATCAAGTTTATCATGCTAACAAGTTTGTCAATCATATTAACAAGGCAAAACATGATGAATGAATGGAAATGATTAACAATAATTAAAAGGGGTTTAAGAGAATTATACCTAATGATGATTCCAAAATAATAACCAAAGAATAATAGAAGTACTTGATGACTGATGGAAGGTTGTCAGTCTCCCAATAATACTTAAATAATCTTGAATTACCCAAAATAAAGGATGAACAATAGAGGAATTAAGGAAATAAGATTCGTATTAATGCTTAATTAAGAGTTAATTATAAGATTAAGATCAGATTAGAACATAAAATGAGCATAAGAAGGATATTAAGATTGGATGCCATTCTAATTAGTACAATGGGGTATTTATACTAAGGATTAGGTACATAAATTAGAGTTACTAAGGGCTTAAATGACGATTAAGACCCTTAAGAAAAGTTGAGGAAGTGCTCCTCTCGAAGGAGATGCTCATCTCCGCTTCGCTAGTCTTCAAAGAATATGCTTATCCCGAGCGGACAGAGGGAGAGACGTGCTGCACTGGGAAGGAATCTGAGCGGCCTGAGGGATGCGACGCTCGGATTGTGGAGGGTCAGGACGAGCAAACTGGCTATGGGATGCTCGGATTGTAGCCAGCCATGACGCTCGTCCCGTGGCTGTGACGCCCGGATAGTAGCTCGGCAAGCTTCTCTTCTTTTCTTCCTCCAACAATCCTCAAGGATTTTGTTGAAGATGCAATGATCTTCTCATCATTGCCCATTTAGTTCATTATTTACATAGGCCTTCTAGTCTTGCCTTCACTTTGATGCTTGGTCATTAGATTCGATCAATTTAGCTTCATTTTCCCACGAAAATGCAAGGTTCTTACTCCTTTCCTACCAAGGGATCAAAAACTCAAAGAATATGCAAAACGAAAGACTAAAGATAGTAAATGACCCAATTATGCAGTAAAAAGCATAGGAACGAGGCTAATTCGGGGACTAAATATGCTGAAATATTGGTCACATCAAATATCCCCAAACCGAACCTTTGCTCGTCCCCAGTAAAGAGGTGGCAAAACTAGGACCCTTATTTAATCTAACCTACTAATATAGCCAATATGATACAATTAGAAGGTCTCACTCCGCCCCTTTAACTCATAACAAGACAGCCATGAGGTAGGATGCCTTCTTGCAAGGCAAGGTGGGTCTTTTCAAAATGGCGACACATCCAAGTATTAAAGCACACAAAACAAGTAATGGAAGCATCTACAAAAGTGAATAGCCACTTTCCTCATCTAAGTGGCGGAAATTATCTACAAGGGAAGCAATCTAAGGGTACACATTCCATAATAGATATGGTTTCTTCAAACTACTAAGCCTAGAAGGATACCAATAAATCACCTCCAAGTTGTGTCAAGCTAGGGTACCTTTGTCCTCAATTGTTAAATTCTTTTGTCAAGAGTAGACTCCCTATGGTGTTAGAAACAGTGGAGGATCGCGGAATTCCCCTTCTTGCCTAGCTAAGAAGAAGGGTCGTCCCCTCTCTACCATGCACAAAAGTGGATACGATGGAAAAGGGTTCAAAGGTATTTGAGTTTCATTTTGGGAGTGTAACACCCCCTCATACCAAGGTACCTTACCAAGGACTACCCTAACATGAAAGGTTGTTACCATCTCGGTTTCCCGAGGTTAGTATATCAAAGTTACAATTTCCAAACAACATTTATTAAAGTATAAAGAGTTAGCGAATACATTATCACAAATCAACTCAAACTAAAAGTGTAAGAACTTCAATACAACTGAAATCATTGACGGCTAAACTCGTAACGGCGGAAACTAGACTCGAAGTGATGTCTCCCCATGTCTGTCCCATAACTAAACATCTGCATTACCTGTCATATCTGCTCACCATCCCCGAATGGATTACCGCAGGTTTTACAAAACAACAACACGGGGTCAGTTACCGCATAATTCAAATAAGACAAACAAATAATGTAACTGGCTGATCATCCTCCATCCCCAGTGTCCCAATTTCATACATTAATCGACTACACATCAAAGTGTGTAGGCCTGCCAGATTACCCATCGCAACAGGTAATCCTCGCCGCCAGTGGGTGACCGCAGCCCATCCCCACCTAGTCCAGCTCATCAACGAGTGACTAACAATCCCTATCCCTTAATGTGCACATCCCCTCCCGTGACGGGTTCCACGGAGGGCGAACTAGGGTGTGAAGCCACTCCCGCAAGTGACTCCACCATAATCACACATACCATAGCATCGCAGCTGTCAGAACACCACTTCCGTGACAACACAACCACATCACCACCGTCACCACAACACCAACACTCCGATGATCAGCAGACAACAATCATACACAATACAATAAATATCTCAATTCAATTACACAAGAACTGAGTAGGGAAACCTTACCTTTTCGCAATCCGCTTACGCTGCAATCAACCATACAAATGCATAACAATTACCATATCGTCACCTACAATAACAATCATACAGTTCCAATCACTAACTGCAAAACCCCATTTCCCCCAATTCATGAATAAAGACAAACCCTATAATTAATAATCAACAACATAGGGATAAAGACATATCGGCGAAAGAAACAAAGGATGAATGCACTTGCTATGATCACACACACACACACAAGGGGAAATTTAGAGAGGATTAGAGCATCGTTTGAGTGATTAGGTTTTATGAAATGTAATAGGAAACTGTTTTGAGTTTATAAATAACTCTAATCTTTTCTAAATCAATCGCGGAAAAAATATAACCCGTCAGACCGGATACTCGGTCTAGTAAAATGTATACTCGGCCGAGTATCCTCTACTCGGTCGAGTATTCACCATACTCGGCAGAACCCAAACAAACTACACTCTTGGCACTACTCGGCCGAGTAGGCTCTACTCGGTCGAGTACTTAGCTTATAAAATCCATAGTATTACAGTCTTCCCCCCTTAAAAAGAACTTCGTCCCCGAAGTTCCAACCCAACCTATAAAACATGGACACTTAACACTAACTCCACAAACCACTCTTCCTTCCACAACATGGCTCATGATATCGTCTCAACTATAGCATAGGCTCCCAATACTGACTCCATAACATTACCAAATAACCACAATATAATGTTGCCAACCTTGTCTCACTTCCATAACACTCAATAGCATTCAATCCACAAAAGAAGATCAACCATCAAAACGGAATGTTACATTCTACCATCCTTAAAATGAACTTCATCCTCGAAGTTTACTCAAACACATAAATATCATCTTCCAACTGTCAAAACTATCAGACTCATAATCATCATCATTCAACTGTCAACACTATTGAAATATTCTCTCATTCCTAAACATCGAACTACTACAAGCACGGTCATGACCTTTAATAAAAATCAAAACAAATATCCGTCTTTTATGCTACACCAACACTCTACTTCCAATTATAGTACCATATGCACAACCATCAAAATCTCTTTTATCGCATCCTACTCCTCTTAAAATAAATGTTACGTCCTCGTAACTCACTAATACTAAATCCTAGCTATATCTTCTCATTATCCCCATCACCACCGCATGTCAAAGATAACCACTTATAATCTGAACAGTCGTCATGCATATATCTTAGGCTCTCTTACTTAAACAACTCTCATCCTTCAATTCACTCGTCACACCCCTTAACCTATACCTCAAAATCTTTAACTTAACCCAAAACTTCAACTCTTCCACATTACAGCAACATGACACACCTCTCTATATAAACTATATAAAACTCATATCACCAAAAGCATTACTCACACTCCACACTTGTTACGTACAATCACACTAGATCCTCAAGTTCCTTTCTTTCATTACCGCAAAACTCATACATAACTTAACATGACACCAATTCCCAATATCCTGCACTTACTATCTCAACAAAAGATTATGAACCACCTGCCGCTTTCAGATCATTACAACAAATATTCCACGAATCACTTGCAATGACTATGACTACCGATGCCTCATCTTAAAATAAGATCAAAATTAGTGTAACAACTTCTCACAACTGTGTCCCATCAACAGAATATCACTATACCATGACAACAACGAAAACATATACAACTCTCTTTCATATCCTACTCCACTCTCATTCCCAAACTGAAACTGGTAAGAAACATCAACAAACAAAACAACAGTCTACATGATCAACCAAAACTCACAAGGAACAGCAGCAAATAAAACAACAATCTATGTTTAACTGGTATGCACTTTCGAAACTCGTATCATAATCACCTCACCTACTCCACCACAACCGGTGACGGTATCGCAACACCGCCACCAACAGCCGCACAGCAGTGCGAAAATACCCGCATCACAATACTAAGTACCGTGCCCGGATCACCACCCGAGGCACCACAACCACATCGATAGACATCACAACATACACAATCCCATAAACACTAACTCAATATAACATCTCGAACAAGAAAAACTTACTCAAGACTGCTTTACCAGATCACAGCAACATATATCATATGGAATAAATAGACAAGAATCTCATGCATACCATTCATACTTTTTCATGGAATAAACATATATCGTGAATACACATGCAAGTATAACCAGTCTTGTCAGACCACCCAAACTATGACTTTTGATCATCATTCCATTAAGTTACCGTATCCAACATATCTTACAGAACATTCAGATAACAACATTATAACTATTACACCATACCGCTTCTCGTGAGGTCACAACCTCACACAAACATTTATATATTTTTTAGACCCATAATCACATCCAACTAGTCAATCCTGATCACGTAAGTTACCATTTGACAATGAATATCTCTTATCCGGACTTAACTCAGGTGCCCTTCCTAACATATCTTCTCTTACACACAATTATCACCCCTCCGACAAATGTAGCCATAACATCGCACCCAACTTCCAAATGAACACCTCGTATATCCACATCTTATACTTCCTCACAACCAAACATACTAACCACCTCCACAAAATCAACCTCATTAGAACAACTAACTTCCCTAAAGTAACATCACCCTCAGCCACTAGTGACACTACTATGACACCAACATCCTTCATGTGACTACTCTCTTACTATCACTTCTTAATATAACAATCTGTTTCCTCTCTTTGGTTATCATCCCAAATACGAACATCAAATCCATCAACAAAACATACCTCAACATTATTCCCAATTCTATCCTTTATCATATCGCTACTGAACTCCCCACCAAAATCTCAGATCTTGCAACACTCCACAAGCTTCTTGTTCCCTTAATACCTCGAAACTCACGGCTAACACGTCGTCCTACTCTCCTATATAACCATTAACTCACACCCTCTAGTGGGGATATCGTACATTTCATAATTTCCTACCTTCATGCTCCTTAACTCCGGTCAACGTTCTCTCAACTTACTTTCATCCCTCTTTCCCTCCTTTTACTCAATAATGCCAATTAATAAGTCATCTCCTTTCTCTTTCTACCTAACCCTTTAGTCATTTGTTTATTTTCCATAGCTCTACAACTCTAATTCCATTAATTCATATCAATATCTTATCATTCTTCTTATCTTTTATCATCTCTCATCTTGCTTCACACTCACCCTTGTCACCATCAAGTCCACGCACTAACAGTTACTCCTCAATTAGTCGTATCTCCCTTTCGCATCTCTAGAAACCAAAATTCACTTCATACCGTTTGTCCAAAGAATTACACACTAGGCTCACCCCTTGATATTCCAACTTCCCAAACTTAGCCACTTTCTACAAATACACATCGCGACATAACTTCCTTTAAGTTCACTATATACCTCTCTTTCCTATCTTCTTACCAAAACCTTCCATTACATATATCCTTAAGCAACTCTATCCTAGCTGTCTTCCTCCATAAATCCTTACACATCCAAATATGCCACTATTCGTATCCCTTATCTCAGTCTTTCATTCTCATGCTTCTTTACACTTACATCACCCTTGCCCATATACACTTACTTTTATACTACTCAACACACGACTATATCACTCATCATATCTCACAAAACATGCTCTTTACCTCGATTAGCTCATCATTCTTTTCTTTTCTTTTTCCACTATCCTTCACAACCACATTAACACATGTCTTCCTTACCCAACACATGTCCCTCATAAGCCATCATTCTCCATGTCATAACTTCCGGTAACTTACGTATCAAGACAGTCTCACATATAAAAGAATGCGTTAAGACTCAAAACATACATGTGTATATACCCTACGACTCAAAACAATGTAAAAACATAGCCACCGGCTCAAAACAAAAGTAAGAACATAGCCACCGACTCAAAACAAAAGTAAGAACATAGCCACCGACTCAAAGTGGCCGCCCAATGAGGTACTCGGTCGAGTACATAACATACTAGGTCGAGTAAAAGGTACTCGGTCGAGTAACTATATTACTCGGTCGAGTTTTCGACTCCAGAAGCAAACTCAATTGTCGCATAAGGAATACTCGGTCGAGTATAAAAGATACTCGGCCGAGTAGGGACTACTCGGTCGAGTATCGGCGCAGTTCTCAGCACCGACCAGTTTTCGTAAAACAGTCATATCTCACTCGTTACTTGGTCATTTTGGGCGTGTGACCTATCGTTAGAATCGCAAGAAGATAAGTTATCACCTGAACTTGAAATAACAGCAATATCATTTCCAGAACTCGACTTATGATAGTTTTAAGACAACCCTTCCCAAATCGTTCTTTATACAAATCAAGTTTCTTAAGCCAAAACAACTTGAACATACATAAGGCAACAATAATAATTCAATACCTCCAAAAACCAGTACATAGTTGAACATTTATCATACTCACATTAAAATAAAACACGACATTAACATATATAGACGCATGACCTTAATCACATGCTTCTACCAACAATTAAGCATTAAAATCATCATGTTCATATGCACATGTACCACTACCATACTTCATGCTCAACATTGTATTAAACAGATAACATGATCACATTCTTCATAATCAATATCAATCAGATACAAATTTACAATTCACCTTTCATATTTTACCATGTTCCAACACTTAACATGCCAACATATTCCTTCTCAAAGTTTAACATGAAAAATCCTCGATGCATCTTTCAACAACTATCACATTCCACTTCTTTCATCATTTCATCCAACCATGCACAAGGTTCAAACTATATATATCACACTCACAGAACTCAAGCATACAACAGTTTTCCCCACCATGTGACCGGCTTGAGATCGTAAGGGCCTTAATGCGACTTCGGGATGTCTCCCAAGTCCTTGCGGTAGCTCCAAACAACTCTCCCCAGGTTCATTTTATTTAGACTCCCTAAGTTCATTGGGTTCATTTGTTTTAGGTGCCGGAATCGTCGGCTCTGATACCACTTTGTAACAACCCCTCATACCAAGGTACCTTACCAAGGACTACCCTAACATGAAAGGCTGTTACCATCTCGGTTTTCCGAGGTAAGTATATCAAATTTACAATTTCCAAACAACATTTATTAAAGTATAAAGAGTTAGAGAATACATTATCTCAAATCAACTCAAACTAAAAGTGTAAGAACTTCAATACAACTGAAATCATTGACGGCTAAACTCGTAACGGCGGAAACTAGACTCGAAGTGATGTCTCCCCATGTCTGTCCCATAACTAAACATCTGCATTACCTGTCATATCTGCTCACCATCCCCGAATGGATCACCGCAGGTTTTACAAAACAACAACACGGGGTCAGTTACCGCATAATTCAAATAAGACAAACAAATAATGTACCGGCTTATCATCCTCCATCCCCGGTCTCCCAATTACAAACATTAACCGACTACACACCAAAGTGTGTAGCCCTGCCAGATTACACATCGCAACAGGTAATCCTTTGTCGCCAGTGGGTGACCGCAGCCCATCCCCACCTAGTCCAGCTCATCAACGAGTGACTAACAATCCCTGTCCCTTAATGTGCACATCCCCTCCCGTGACGGGTTCCACGGAGGGCGAACTAGGTTGTGATGCCACTCCCGCAAGTGACTCCACCACAATCACACATACCACAGCATCACAACTGTCACAACACCACTTTCGTCACAACACAACCACATCACTACCGTCACCACAACACCAACACTCCGATGATCAGCATACAACAATCATACACAATACAACAAATATCTCAATTCAATTACACAAGAACTGAGTAGGGAAACCCTACCTTTTCGCAATGCGCTTACGCTGCAATCAACCATACAAATGCATAACAATTACCACATCGTCACCTACAACAACAATCATATAATTCCAATCACTAACTGCAAAACCCCATTTCCTCCAATTCATGAATAAACACAAACCCTATAATTAATCATCAACAACATAGGGATAAAGACTTACCGGCGAAAGAAAAAAAGGATGAATGCACTTGCTATGATCACACACACACACACACAAGGGGAGATTTAGAGAGGATTAGAGCGTCGTTTGAGTGATTAGGTTTTATGAAATGTAATAGCTAGGAAACTGTTTTGCGTTTATAAATAACTATAATCCTTTCTAAATCAATCGCGGAAAAAATATAACCCTTCAGACCGGATACTCGGTCGAGTAAAATGTATACTCGACCGAGTATCCTCTACTCGGTCGAGTATTCACCATAGTCGGCCGAGTATTCCTCGGCAGAACCCAAACAAACTACACTCTTGGCACTACTCGGCCGAGTAGGCTCTACTCGGTCGAGTACTTAGCTTATAAAATCCGTAGTATTACAGGGAGTTTGCTTTTCTTGTTGTTTTTCTCCCAATTTGTGGCACTTGACATTTGAGAACACTTTCTTTTTGCCATTTCTTTTGATGTTTGGCATTTTCAACACTTGACAATTTTTCAACTTTTTGCATTCTTTTTGAACATTTTCAAAGTCACCCCATTTGTAGCGAGGGTGTTTATTTTTAAAGCATAGGAGTTTTCATTTTTGTTACTCCTCTTTTCTTTGATGCAATTGCAAACTTTTTATTTTGTTTTCATTTCTTGAACTCAAATTTTTACAATTTTTGTGCCCATTCCCTTTGATGACAAAATGTGGTAGAACATGGATGATGGTTGCATGGTTTCAAGGGTCACCTTGGAATAAACGGTAGCCAAGGAGTTATCACACCACAAGGTATTCTTGACTAGGCCTTAGTCCATGGGTCAAAGGATACTAGCATGACACATCCTAGGGCGTTTTCAAATATTCTAACAAGCAAAGTCTTAAGAAGAAAAAGCATCTACAAGGGCCTTATATACACTTGTCAAGCTTCCCAAATAGATGTTTTCACAAAAATTTTCCTAAATGCAACTATATGCCATGGTGCAACTAACATATATACAACATAATGCATATGCTTCTACCAACTAGTATGCCAAATACTCTAAATGCAATCCTAATTTCACATTGTTTATACCGCATTAATCAAAATAAAGACACACAGTCATTAACATAAAGAGGAAAAAGGAGATTGGAAAGATCATATCATGCAGTCTTCAATATCCTCATGTCCCGGATGTGGCATAGTCGATCAATGTGAAAAAGGGTGGACAAACAGAATATATACAAATGATATATACAAGACTATACTGGTTCGTCGGTTTTGTTACTCGTCGTCAAAAGTTACCTAGACCAAAACAATATTTATAACTTCACGAACTACTCTACTATTAGTAAAGAGGGAAGTAAAGGTCGGATCTCAAGGGACGGGTATTGATGTAGGAGTTTCAATTGCAAATGGTCGTGTCTAAGGGTGTCACAATTTGGGTTGAGATAAGAGGTCACAAAACTAAATAACAAGGTAAATAAATAAGCAAGATGATTAAAATGAGATGTAAACGATTGATTAAAAGCACTAGGGTGTCATGAGTTCATAGGGGATACATGGGAAATGATCATACAATCATATTCTCAAATTATAAGCAAGCAATTATTGTTGTGATAGGATCGAGTTGGTTTATATCTTACAATCCCTAAGAAGGTTTGGGCCCCGGAGCCGAATCAATTAGATTGTACAACACCTACAACTCGACTTAATCCTCCCTCTTCAACTATATGCATGGTTTAATGAGACTCGAGTTGATTTATGTCTTACAAGTCTCATTGAAAATATAAGTGATGGGTAAAAAATGCAAGGATTCATAGGCTCGCATTTCATCAAACATAACATGTGCATAAGTTGAGATCACAACAAGCAAGCAAATAAATTATGTGAACATATTAGATTAAGCATGAATCATCCCCCATATTGGTTTCCCCTAATTCCCCATTAACCCTAGTTAAGAGACTACTCACTCATTATCAAGTTTATCATGCTAAGAAGTTTGTCAATCATATTAACAAGGCAAAACATGATGAATGAATGGAAATGATTAACAATAATTAAAAGGGGTTTAAGAGAATTATACCTAATGATGATTCCAAAATAATAACCAAAGAATAATAGAAGTACTTGATGATTGATGGAAGGTTGTCAGTCTCCCAATAATACCCAAATAATCTTCAATTACCCAAAATAAAGGATGAACAATAGAGGAATTAAGGAAATAAGATTTGTATTAATGCTTAATTAAGAGTTGATTATAAGATTAAGATCAGATTAGAACATAAAATGAGCATAAGAAGGATATTAAGATTGGATGCCAGTGTAATTAGTACAATGGGGTATTTATACTAAGGATTAGGTACATAAATTAGAGTTACTAAGGGCTTAAATGATGATTAAGACCCTTAAGAAAAGTTGAGGAAGTGCTCCTCTCGAAGGAGATGCTCATCTCCGCTTCGCTAGTCTTCAAAGAATATGCTCATCCCGAGCGGACAGAGGGAGAGACGTGCTGCACTGGGAAGGAATCTGAGCGGCCTGAGGGATGCGACGCTCGGATTGTGGAGGGTCAGGACGAGCGAACTGGCTATGGGATGCTCGGATTGTAGCCAGCCATGACGCTCGTCCCGTGGCTGTGACGCCCGGATAGTAGCTCAGCAAGCTTCTATTCTTTTCTTCCTCCAACAATCCTCAAGGATTTTGTTGGAGATGCAAGGATCTTCTCTTCATTTCCCATTTACTTCATTATTTACATATGCCTTCTAGTCTTGTCTTCAGTTTGATGCTTGGTCATTAGATTCAATTAATTTAGCTTCATTTTGCCACGAAAATGCAAGGTTCTTACTCCTTTCCTACCAAGGGATCAAAAACTCAAAGAATATGCAAATCGAAAGACTAACGATAGTAAATGACCCAATTATGCAGTAAAAAGCATAGGAACGGGGCTAATTCGGGGACTAAATATGCTCAAATATTGGTCACATCAATGTCCCCAAACCAAACCATTGCTCGTCCCGAGTAAAGAGGTGGCAAAACTAGGACCATTATTTAATCTAACCTACTAATATAGCCAATATGATACAATTAGAAGGTCTTACTCCGCCCCTTTAACTTATAACAAGACAGACATGACGTAGGATGCCTTCTTGCAAGGCAAGGTGGGTCTTGCCAAAATGGCGACACATCCAAGCATTAAAGCACACAAAACAAGTAATGGATGCATCTACAAAAAGAATAGCCACTTTCCTCATCTTAGTGGCAAAAATTATCTAAAGGGGAAGCAATCTAAGGGTACACATTCCATTATAGATATGATTTCTTCAAACTACTAAGCCTAGAAGGATACCAATAAATCACCTCCAAGTTGTGTCAAGCTAGGGTACCTTTGTCCTAAATTGTTAAATGCTTTTGTCAAGAGTAGACTCCCTATGGTGTTAGAAACAGTGGAGGATCGCGGAATTCCCCTTCTTGCCTAGATAAGAAGAAGGGTCGTCCCCTCTCTACCATGCACAAAAGTGGATACGATGGAAAAGGGTTCAAAGGTATTTGAGTTTCATTTTGGGAGTTTGCTTTTGTTGTTGTTTTTCCCCCAAATTTCCTGTGGCATTTGACATTTGAGAACATTTTTCTTTTTGCCATTTCTTTTGATGTTTGGCATTTCCAACACTTGATAAATTTTCAACTTTTCTTTGCATTTTCTGTTGAACATTTTAAAAGTCACCCCATTTGTAGTGAGGGTGCTTATATTTGAAGCATAGGTGTTTTTGTTTTTGTTACTCCTCTTTTATTTTGATGCAATTGAAAACTTTTTGACTTTTCATTTCATTTATTGAACTCAAATTTTGAACAATTTTTGTGCCCATTCCCTTTGATGATAAAATGTGGTAGAACATGGATGATGGTTGCATGGTTTCAAGGGTCACCTTGGAATAAACGGTAGCCAAGGAGTTATCACACCACAAGGTACTCTTGACTACGCCTTAATCTATGGGTCAAAGGATACTAGCATGACACATCCTAGGGGGTTTTACAAGTATTCTAACAAGCAAAGTCGTAAGAAGAAAAAGCATCTACAAGGGCCTTATATACACTTGTCAAGCTTCCCAAATGGACGGTTTCACAAAATTTTTCCTAAATGCAACTATATGCCATGATGCAACTATCATATATACAACCTAATGCATATGCTTCTACCAACTAGTATGCCAAACAAACTAAATGCAATCCTAATTTCACATTATTTATACCGCATCAATCAAAATAAAGCCACATAGTCATTAACCTAAAGAGGAAAAAGGAGATTTGAAAGATCATACCATGCGGTCTTCTATATCCTCATGTCTCGGATGTGGCGTAGTCTATCAATGTGAAAAAGGATGAACAAACACAATATATACAAAACAATATATACAAGACTACACTACAAAGAAAATGAACATGTTTTTGGATTTTTGATTTTTTGATTTTTTTTTTTGTATTTTTTTTTGTTTTAATGAAATTAAAAGACATATTTTTGTATTTTTCAAATTTTTCGATTTTTATCATTTTTGTTTTAAAAAGGTCAAGTTAGAATTTCCCATCCCCACATTAGCATGGGCATTGTCCTCAATGGCCAATACGATAGGAAATTATGCAATTTATATGAAAATGCATGATTTCTAAGCTAAATGCAAATTATATGATATATAAACAAGAGTGAATGCGAACTAAGCTATGCTATATGATGCATGGTTTTTGTTATGGTGGAGAGCACAATTTAGATTAGCTCCCAATGCATATGCATAAACTTCCCCAAACCAAAATAGACACTATTTCTAATGTCAAAAATAGGGGGGGTTCATGCATAAAAATGCTATGCAAGAAACTTAAAATTTGTCATTTTGGATTTAGAAAATGGGAACAATAAAATGTACACCTCAATGGAACCGAGGTATTAGTCCGGTAGATGATGCTAGGACTCCAAAAATCATGATCAAGATAAAAATTATAAGGAAAATAAGAGAAGTAGACAAACCATAAAGGAGGTGTAACATTGTAGGATCCTCCCAAGAGTTTGCTAGTCCTCTCCCATTGCATCATCACTGATACCCGTCGTTGTGAGTACCAAAAATAAAATTTATAATTCCTATTAAAACTAACCTAGGCTAGTGGTAACAGGGTCGAACCACAAGTAGGCGAATGTAATTAATAATTGTCTAATTCTAGTCTAAGCTAACGAATGTGAGGGTTGAATTGATATGGTCTATAGCTAAAGGCAATAGCAGACAATAAACTAAATAGACGGAAAAACAGATAAAAGAAGGGTACTAGGATGGTCGGTTTACTATAGTTTCGGCGGCAGCATACTAAGTAGGTCTAAATCAAACACATGAGGCGGGAAAACAAGAGGTCCTCTCGGTCCACTCTTAACGGATAGCATCTTTCGATCTCGCTATAAGTCCCTAATATCACTAATACTGAGTCTCGTCCTGAAAAGTTACTTATAATCTAAACTTTACCTATCTTTCTATCTCATCATAGTTTAGTCATTTTAATTGGTGATCTAACAACTTTCCCTATCTTTCGATCTAATGGGTCAGTCATATACTAAGCATTCAACTAGTCGCATGCATTCGATTTGTCAAATACAACATTTAAATCAATTAAAATGGAAGTAAACCTCACGTGGTCAGTCGATCGACCAGGTATGGCGGTCGACCGACTGACACGCGATTTCAGGACAAGTTAATACTAATGCCGCCTATACTATAATTCCCCTACATCCTAGCACGAATAAGTTAGCTACTCATACTAAGAATAACAACAATAAATAAATTGACTAATAATTATACTGAATTCAGGCTTGAAACGATTAAACAGATGATTAACATAAAACGATAATTATGGTTTCGGGAAACTAACTAGCAATTCTCTCCTACAAACGATAATAAAGAGAACTAAATTAAGAGCAGAAGAGTACCGAAATTGCAGAGCAAGAATCAGAAACCGAACGAAGATAAATTGTATAAAACTCCCAACAACTTAGAACTCTAATTATTTTATGATGTAAACTGATAAAAACTGAATGTAAAACTTGATGTTCTAGGTTACGTTATATAGAAAATATACGTAACACTTATTCTCAAAACCTAAACACAATGGGCTTGATAAATCTCGATCTTTTAATTCTCGTCTGAAGTAGCGGTGTGGTCGATTGACTGAGGTGGCCAGTCGATCGACTGCACTGAGCTGAACAATAGCTACTGGAACCCGCAGGTTGGTCGATCGACTGAAGGCAGTGGTCGATTGACCGAAGTAACTAATAGTTGGCTTCTATAATCTCGTGGATTTGCCTTGTGGGCCTTGAAATGCGCACCAAGCTCGTTCCTTAAGTGAATTCTTCATGTCAAATGCAATGCAGGATACTCGGGGACGGATTTAGCTTGATTTCCACTGAATTCTTCTCATTTCTGCAATAATGTACAAAAACACGAAAGTAGACGGAAATGGAAGAAATGGTAGCTTAAACTACACAAATGAGCTCTGAAATGCGTGTAAAATGAGGTGTAAAACATCATATAAATGACACGCATCAAACTTCCCCAAACCAAACCCTTGCTTGTCCCCAAGCAAGAACTAAACTCGATCTAAAGACCTAATGGAACGAGTTCAATCTCAGAGCGAATTACAACATGTAAAACCTAAACCATTTTAATGCAATAACCAACAATCAATTAGCAACTACGAATCATGCAACCGAGTTATGAAGTCGTTAAAAACTGCTGAACCATCAACTATAAAGACTTATCAAATTGGACTCTCACGGGTCACTCATATCATACATAAGCACAGGTGAATATATTTAAGAGGATAGAAAGAATTCATTTTGTAAAGACTCTCACCTAACTACGACCTATAAGAACATGCCTGCAATATAATATGAAAGTAATCTCTATGACCGTACATATGCATTCCCACCAACAAAAGACCATGACACATGCCGAGGTATATATGGATATGTGAGGTATGGGTAAGAAGAGGCAAAACATTTGCGGGAAAGTGGAGGTACAGGTGATCAAGCTAGTACCAAAACGGAACCATATGACAACATCCTTCTTCTTGCTCAAAATTCAATCGATACGGTGCTATAGCAAGCACAAAACTCACAATCTCCAGTATATAAGTAATCAACCAACTCCCCATAAGATACTAATGCAACATGGGAGCATAAATCGCCATAAGATAAAGACCTTGAATTATGCGAATTGATTCTTTTCTTTTTTCTTTTTTGGACTCCAGTCGATCGACCAGAAATGGCAGTCGATCGACCGCTTTGAACAGTACAAAACTCTCTCTTTTTTTTTCCTTATCATTTTTTTCTTTCTTTTCTTTCAACTTCTTTCCTCCTTCATTCTTTTTATCCAACAAAATCTCAATAAGAGCAAATGCTACCAAAAACTAAGTAACAATCCCAAGAACATAGACTACTAGCTTGACAAGGGCAGGCTAAATGTAGGATGTAGTAATGGGACAAAAAGGCTATTTTTGGCAGTGTGAAGCTTATGGGTAAAATGAGAAAAGGAGACCTCTACCACATGTGTCAACAAACCACAAACCGAATGCATACAGGTATTAAGCAGATCAAGTTCATATTTATGCACATTTATGTAACATGTCTCATAAGAAGTACTACTCACATTCCTAGATAAACTTGTCATAGATGACACCAGTTATAAGCTCTAAACCTTAGAAAATATGATGTAGCTTGCCAAAATTCTAAGTCAAGTCTCAAGTTCAGCAAATAATTAACGAAAACTCATAGATATGCACTTATACGATTCTATTAATAACATGTTAATTAGCAAGGCTTAGGCATAAACAGGTCAAATTGCAATGTCATCATTGAAATACTACCGTTCCGACTCGTCCTATATGCTAAAATAAACGTGCATTTTTTTGAATTTTGATGAATTTTTCAATTTTTTTGAAATTTGTATATATAAGAGAAATGAAATAAAAAATGCAAACTGAAATGTAAACGTGAATGCAAGCAAATGATATGCGACGCAAAACCTTCCCCAAACCACATCGCACAATGTCCCCATTGTGCAAAATCATGTAATGAAAGAGAAACGAGAATTTGCAAGAAAAATAAATAAAAGAGACATGAAGTAAAACTCGGGAACTCACAAGACTTTAAGCGCAGCAAAAGGAAACCTCCCCAAACCAGCGTGAGCTAGGAGGTTTCAGTAGCTAGCAGTGCTACCAATAAGGACTTGAAAAGACAAAAGAACCATGCATAAGTCCGAGAAAACAATTTTGAAGCGGTATTATGTGCACAATTGAGAAAATAGAAGAAATAAATAATATGACGAAAGGTAAAGTGAAGTAGAAAACTCCCTCAATACTGCAAATCGACCAAACACAGCAGGGGAGAGATTGTGAACCAGTACAGCAGTGCAGGGCGGTCGATCGACCACATCACTCAGTCGAACGACCAAGGTGAAAGGAACAGTAGCTCCTAGAAACTGCAGACCAGTCGATCGACTATACAGACCAGTCGATCGACTGAAAATACTGCTTTAACTTCAGATTTCTTCGTATTTGCTCAATTACTTGAGCTAATGAGGTCTAAAAACCTGCAATTGCACAATAATACGCGCCCAAAAATTGCACAAAACCCAAAGTAACCATCTAAAGAGTTTAAAATCCTAAGTAAACGTAAACGGCGAAGTTTCGCACACACAAAACAATAAATAAAAAGGTTCAACGAAAGCAAATAAAATGTAAATGTTTTACAGAAGTCTTAATCAACTAATAGTTGATCAAGAACGGCCATGGAATGACCCACTTGACTGGCTTCTGGCTACAAGAGGTAGCCTCAACGGTGCTCATCTTCTCAGCTGCACCTTTCTCAATTTCAGCATCCGTAGAGCTTGACGGATCAACAACTTCGTCATCTCCCCTATCAATTACCTCTTCCGGCTCATCAAAGTCCAAGTCGGACTTTCTCACTCTGGCTGGCTCATCTTCAAGCTCCTCATCAGTGCCATAGCTCAGGCATCCAAGACCGCCCCTTGAAACGATTTGCTCCTTCACAGCTAGAGCGACATGTGGCTCTTCCTTCCCCAAACCAGCTCGTGCAATGGCTAAAACAGAAGAATCTTCCTCCACTTTGCTCCCAATCTGGGGCGGAGGTGTTACAACAGGAGTAGGAATAGAGACAGGCATATCAGGAAGTATAAAATAGGATTTCATTTCAGAAACCGTATTGCAAGTGACAGGCCACATGGGGTCCTTCTTCCTAGCAGTCTGAGCAAAGACAATGGAGTGTTTCTCTACTTTGAAGGTCAGGGTCCTAGAGCCAACATCAATAACTGCACCAGTAGTGTGCAGAAATGGCCTACCTAGAATGATAGGTATGTGGGCATCCTCAGGCATATCTAGGACCACAAAGTCTACAGGGAAGAAAAACTTCCCTATTTGCACAGGGATGTCCTCTAAGACTCCTATAGGCCGGACCGTAGAGCGATCAGCCATCTGAACGGTCATGGTCATAACTGCAAACCTATTCAATTTTAACTTTCTAGCAAGACTCAAGGGCATGACGCTAATACTAGCTCCCAGGTCACATAATGCCTTCTCAATAGAGAAGGTACCTATATTACAAGGAACGGAAAAGCTACCTGGGTCCTCTAGCTTATGGTGTGCAGTGTGAGTCAAATAAGAACATGACTATTTAGTGAGTGCGACAGTATGCACAGTTTTAAGTGACCTTTTTTTGGACAGTAATTGCTTCATAAACTTCATGTAAGCGGGCACTTGATTCACTAATTCAAGGAAAGGTACTTGTACGTTTAAACTACGAACAACATTTTCAAATTTATTGAAAGATACCTGTTCCTTCGTCGGCACCAATCTCTCCGGATATGGGGCTGTAATAAGTAACTTAGCCCTCTCTTCTAAATCTCGCATGCCGGCATCCGTGGACTTAGGCTGGAAGTCCACTACCTTCTCCTTATTGAAGCTTGACCCCTCTTCAGACCGTCTCAAATATGAACCATTGATCGACATTGGGTCGTGCCGAACCGAACGGACCCATCGGCGGTCGGTCGGCCTCAATATTTTCGGGGTAGTCGTACCCCGAAACAAATGATCCCTCAAGTTATCGGGCATTGGAGGACGAAAAGGTTCACCATCAGCAGCAATCTCAGTCGATCGACCGGTTAGGTCGATCGATCGATCGCCCAGCTTCAACATACACAAAGCTCTTGTTTGTTGCACCTCGATCGATCGGCCGGTATGTCGATCGATCGACTGACATACCTGGCAGACGCCTTTTTCTTTCCTTTGTTCGTTCCAGCTTTGTTTTGACCCTGTGCCGGCTTATCTTTTTCAGGGGCATCCTCAATTATAGCAGGCCCCTCCATGGTGGACCCGCTCCTCAAAGTGATGGCATTAAGGGTCTCTTTTTGGTCCGTCTGAGTCGGTAAGTGTCCCGGAGCTCGAGTGGTATTCTTGCTAGCCAATTGAGCAATTTGGCTCTCTAGCAGTTTCATTTCGGCCTCTCTAGCTTGGGACTCTTTTGCGCCTGCACTAGAGATCCGGTCGATTGACTGATAGGAGTGGTCGATCGACCAATCTGGCTGGGTGTGAACAGTTCCTGGACATAAACTTCTTTGCCAGGAATCTCAGTCGATCGACCATTGGTGTCAGTCGATCGACTGCTTATGCTGGGTGTGAATAGTTTCTGATCAGAAACTTTTCCATCTGACATCCCAGTCGATCGACTGTTGTTGTTGGTCGATCGACTGGTGGTACTGGAAAATAAGCTCGTTTTTTCACCAGAAATTAAACTAGCTTCTTCATCATCTCCCAAGTCTCCTCTTGGCTTGTCGGGACCTTCATAAGAGAGGCCACTTCCGAGATTAATTTCATTAATCGTTTCAATTGGCCCTTCACATTTGCTCGAAGAATTGGCGACTTGCTTAGCCTCTATATTCTCCAACTGCCTCACAAAATTCTTTGAGGACTCAATCCCGGCTGCTTCTATATTCGCCACTTGAACTAAAAGAGTTTGGACCATTTTTCTCAACTCCGCGGTCTCATCTGGATTATGGACAAGAATTTTAACTCTTTCCTTGGAAGCTTCAGAGGCCTCGAGCTTCTCGAGACGGGCAATAATAGAAGTAATGAGTGTCACAACGGCACTCATTTCATCACTTTGCTTTCGTGATTTTCTACGTGAACTCCCAAACTCAGCTCTATGGACTGCCATCTCCTCAATAGTATTCCAACCTTTATTCTGACCGGTATTTTTTTGGAACCTACCATTCGCAGTTGCGTCCAGGATGACCTTGTAATCATCATATAAAGCATTGTATAATAAGTTGCAAAGATACCACTGCTGGAAACCATGGTGAGGGACAGCTCGGACCAAACTTTTGAAACGTCCCCATGCTTCACAAAAGCCCTCATCGCTCCTTCTTTGAAATTTGTAATTTTACTTCTCAAGGCATCGAGTCTTTGAAAGTGGGAAGTACTTCTTGTAGAAGGCTAATGCTAGAGATGTCCAATCTGTGACTCAGTGCTACCTGTCAAGGTAGCGGTACCAATCTCGCGCCGAATCCTTCAAGGAGTATAAGAACATTACCCCCTTTACTTCATCCCGAGTCACCCGGCCCGGTATAGGTATGGAACAATGATGAGTCTGTGAAAATTTCCATATGCTTCAAGGGGTCCTCATCTGGTAGACCAGCAAACTGATTTCGCTCCACTAAATCGATATAAGAGGAACGAAATTCGAAGTTACCGGTAGTAGGGGTAGGTAACACGTGCCCCTTTGGAAGGTGGTGCACCTTTGGCTGAATATTATCATATATTGTAGCCACATTCGCAAAACTGAGAGTACTCAAGTCTTCCTCTCAAAAACCTGTCTTCTAACTGTGCAAAAGCAAAACTATAAGCAAGGGTAAGCAACGACCTCAAGGAACCAAAGTTCCTTGAGAAAAGAAAAATAAACTAAAAATAAAGCAAACAGAATTACACCGTCTCCCCGGCATCGGCGCCATAATTTGATACCCGTCGTTGTGAGTACCAAAAATACAATTTATAATTCCTATTAAAACTAACCTAGGCTAGTGGTAACAGGATCGAACCACAAGGAGGCGAATGTAATTAATAATTGTCTAATTCTAGTCTAAGGTAACGAATGTGAGGGTTGAATTGATTTGGTCTATAGCTAAAGGCAATAACAGACAATAAACGGATAAAACAGATAAAAGAAGGGTACTAGGATGGTCGGTTCACTATAGTTTCGGCGGCAGCATACTAACTAGGTCTAAATCAAACACATGAGGCGGGAAAACAAGAGGTCCTCTCGGTCCACTCTTAACGGATAGCATCTTTCAATCTCGCTATAAGTCCCTAATATCACTAATACTGACTCTCGTCCTGAAAAGTGACTTATAATCTAAACATTACCTATCTTTCGATCTCAGCATAGTTTAGTCATTTTAATTGGTGATCTAACAACTTTCCCTTTCTTTCGATCTAATGGGTCAGTCATATACTAAGCATTCAACTAGTCGCATGAATTCGATTTGTCAAATACAACATCTAAATCAATTAAAACGGAAGTAAACCTCACGTGGTCAGTCGATCGACCAGGTATGGCGGTCGATCGACTGACACGCGATTTCAGGCCAAGTTAATAATAATGTCGCCTATACTATAATTCCCCTACATCCTAGCACGAATAACTTAGCTACTCATACTAAGAATAACAACAATGAATAAATTGACTAATAATTCTACCGAATTCATGCTTGAAACGATTAAACAGATGATTACCATTAAACGATAATTATGGTTTCGGGAAACTAACTAGCAATTCTCTCCTACAAACGATAATAAAGCGAACTAAATTAAGAGGAGAAGAGTACCGAAATTGCAGAGCAAGAATCAGAAACCGAACGAAGATAAATTGTATAAAATTCCCAACAACTTAGAACCCTAATTATTTTATGATGTAAACTGATAAAAACTGAATGTAAAACTTGATGTTCTAGGTTACGTTATATAGAAAATATACGTAACATTTATTCTCAAAACCTAAACACAATGGGCTTGATAAATCTCGATCTTTTAATTCTCGTCTGAAGTAGCGGTGTGGTCGATAGACTGAGGTGGCCGGTCGATCGACTGCACTGAGCTGAACAGTAGCTACTGGAACCCGCAGGTTGGTCGATCGACTGAAGGTAGTGGTCGATCGACCGAAGTAACTAATAGTTAGCTTCTATAATCTCGTGGATTTGCCTTGTGGGCCTTGAAACGCGCACCAAGCTCGTTCCTTAAGTAATTCTTCACGTCAAATGCAATGCAGGATACTCGGGGACGGATTTAGCTTGATTTCTACTGAATTCTTCACATTTCTGCAATAATGTACAAAAACACGAAAGTAGACGGAAATGGGAGAAATGGTAGCTTAAACTACACAAATGAGCTCTGAAATGCGTGTAAAATGAGGTGTAAAACATCATATAAATGACACGCATAAATCACCATCATCATCAACCTCCTCACTTGAGGCATCATCAACCTCCATGGATGTGGAGTCATTACCACTCTCACTTGTACTTCCATCTTCTTCCTCTTCTTCATTCTCTTCTTCTTCTTCACCTTCTTGCTCACCACTCTCATCAACAACCATCTCCTCTTCACCCAAGTTACCACCTCTAGAAGCACTAGGAAAGAATGTTTCCTTATCCGCCCTACTAGGCAAAGGACAAGATGGATCGAGAAGTCCTTTCCTAGCAAGATGTAAGAGGGGTGGATATTGTGCTTTGTAAGAATTGACTCTATCTTCATAATCTTGCTTGTGCATTTCTTTCATCAAGAGAGTCAAGTAGTCATTCCCCGCCTTAACATTTTCGGGTTGAAATTCATGGTAGGTGAATGGGTAAGGTGGGGTGATAATGGAGGAGGAGGGCTCGGCAACTTCTTCCCCTTGGTGTTGAATAATATATTCGGCTTCTTCGGAGAGTGGGAGGAGGTAGTTCGGTCTATGAACATTCAAGCGGCAAATCTTGCTAGGCAATGTGAAGGATTTAGCTTCATTTGTCAACCACCCAAATTTGTTATCAAGAGTATCATTCTTGACCCATTTGAACATTAGAACCATGGTGGCTAGATCAATGATATGGACTCCCTTTACCGGTGTATAAGTGTCATTCTTGTTGAAATCCCGGTTAAAGTGCTTAGCCAAATAAGTCACTAATCCTCCATTAACAATAAAGGCCGTGCCTTCTTTGCCAAAATCAACATTGAGCCATGTTTCAATCAAAAGTCGTAAAGCATTGTATGGCTTTGTCAACTCTCTTCCAATGTTCAAAGTCGACTCGAGAAGAATAAAGTCAAGTTCGGTAAGATGATTTGTACCTTTCCTAGCTATCAAGGTATGCCCAACAACCTTATGCCATACTCTTATGCCCGGATGATGGACTAAAAGAGCACGACAATCATGATAAGATGTAAATTCTTTTCCGGAAATGGCCATCCATAGAGGAGTGGGGTCGTACTTGGTAGGCTTCTTTGTAAAATTTGGGTTATCACTAAGGCCAAATATTTTACCAAACTCTCTATAAGACAAACATCTATCAACATTCTCGAGGTGAAACTCAATATTGGTTCGGGTCTCCACCTTGGTGACTTTCAAAGAGATCAAAAACTCTAAGGCGAGTGATGAGTAAGTCAACTCTTGCATTTCAAATAATGTACGCAATCCCATAGACTCGAAAAAGGTCTTTATTTGCTCTAGGACACCCAATTTCGACAAAGTCTCTTGACAAATGAACTTGGTGGGCAAGATAGTTTTCTTAGCAAAGGAAATAAATTTCTTCCTATGGGAGTCGGAAGTGAAAATTACATCTGGATAATCGGTTAGTTGTTCAACAACCGGATTAGTAGAAGTAGTAGCTTCCATATGAGGATCTTGCTCTTGAATTTCCAACCTTGCATTATGAACTACCAATGCCTTTGTTGCTTGAATAGCTTGAAGAGCTTGTTGTCTCTTAGAAAGGTTCTTCTTTTGGGGTGCCTCACTTTCACCTTTTGTTCTTGCCATGCTCCTTCACTTAGTAACACCAAAGAAAGCTTGAAATCTTCAATTTTTAGTAGCACCCAAATCGATTTAGGATAGATGAATGTTGCCTTGTATCCCAAAAATCGACTCAAATCCTGAAGAGTTTGGTGTTTTAATCACTTGTTATTGATAAAGGAGTGATTTAATTTGATTTTGAGGAAGTTTGGATTTGATTTGGTTGATTTTGGTTGAGGATTTTGTTGTTGGTTGATGGAGAGAATGAGGGTTTGAGGTTTTGGGTAGTGTTTATGTTTGAATGAATGAAAAGAATTGGGAGAAGGGGGTTTTTAAGCCCGTTGGATTTGAAAAGTAGAGGGGAGATGAGCGGATAGTCTTCGGGACGCTCGGATTATTCGGTTTCTCGTTTCAGGAAAAGGCGACTGGGGACGCGCGTCTTATAGGCAAGACGAGCAAATTCTTGAGCCGGGACGAGCGTCCTAAGTTAGAGACGCTCGAATTCCTTTCCAGGGAGAAATCCCAAAAATTGACAGTGTAAAGACGAGCGGATTACTGGTGAGACGCTCGTCGTGGCTGAGACGAGCGGATTCTTCAGTGAGACGCTCGGATTCTCAGTCAGACCCAAATGTTGATTTTGCCAACTTCTCAAGACGAGCGTCTTTGGCCTTGGACGCTCGGGTTCCCTTGAAGATGAGTGGACCATAGTCGGGTCGCTCGGATTGTCCCTCTTCCTCACGGATTCAGGTCCATCTGTGGGTGCTTCGTAACCCGTGTCATTTATTCTTCATTTCTTGTGGTCTTCATTGTAGGGGCACTATAAAGGCTTGGATAACCTAGGCAATTTCTATCCGCACACAAAGGTAAAACACTACACATCAATAAAGTCGTTAGTCCCTCCCTCACTTCTCTCAAAATGATGAAAATCTTGATCAAGGCATAAAAATTTAAATCCAAAATTGACAAAAATGCAATACAATAATTAAAATTCAAGTTAGGGAGTTAGAATATTTACATGTGGTGGTTTAGGGAGGACTCCACCAAACTCTCACCCAATAATGAGATGTCAAGGGGGCATGTTCAAGGTGTTGTTGATGTTGCACAACACCTTGAAAAAGTAGTCGAAAGCTTGTTCATTGTCATGATAAAGATCTTCAATAGACCTTTGCACTTGTTGTTCTTCATGGTGGTCTTGGGTCATAGCATTACCGATATAGGGATTGAATATCCCTTCAAATTCATCATCCCAAAGACCGCATACTTCGTCTACTTGATCCCTAAAAATATCATGAGTTTATAAAGACAACTCCCCTTCCTTCTTATCTTTGCCAATGAGGCCTTCTTCTTCACTTGTCATGGGTGCCATTTTCAAGCTCTTTTTGTTGCAATTTCCTTGCTCTTTTGATGGAGCATCATCCACTTTCTTCTTCCATTGAAATGCCAACTTCTTCCTAACATCTTGCCGGCTATAGTGATCAACCATAAAACATGGCTCATGTAATCGTGGAGCTCTCATTGTCTTGTCAAGATTGAAAGTGATGGTTTCATCTCCCACTTCAAGGGTGAGCTCTCCTTGTTTTACATTGATCACCGCTCCCGCGGTGTGTAAGAAAGGTCTTCCTAAAATAATAGGAATTTTGGAGTCTTCTTTCATGTCAACAATAAAAAAATACACCGGGATAAAGAATTTGTTAATTCTTACCGGCACATCTTCCCATACCCCTAAAGGTGTCTTTGTTGATCTATCCACCATTTGAAGCGTGATATTGGTGCAGTTGAGTTTTCCCATTCCTAGCCTCTTGCACACTGAATACGGTATAACACTCACGCTTACCCCAAGGTCACAAAATGTTTTGTTGATCGTGGTGTCGCCAATAGTGCATGGAATGGAGAAACTTCCCGGATCCTTTAGTTTTGGAGGTGAACTTCCTTGTAGGATGGCACTACACACATTAGTGAAAGCAATAGTCTCAAGCTTCCGGATGGATTTATTATTCGTAAGAATATCTTTCTTATACTTTGCATAGGCCGGAACATGATTGATTAATTCCGTAAATGGAATTGAGACTTCCAAATTCTTCACAATCTCCATGAATTTTCCAAGTTGTTCATCAAACATAGACTTAGCTTGACGACATGGAAATGGAAGTCTAATCACAATTGGCTCCTTTTCTTTGGCCTTCTCTTCATGTTTCTTTGAAACTTCTTGAATGGTGGGTTCTTCTTCATTATAGTTTTCAACAACTCTTTCCTTGTCACTAGCATTCACAACATCTTCATCAATGGGCCTCTTCGTCCCTTCATACCTTATACCACTCCTCAATTGGATGGCACTCGCCGATTCTTGTTTTGGGGGATTACATTGAGGTGGTAATTGCCCCTTTTATCTTTGTGAACTTGAAGATGCTAATTGAGAAATTTGGGTCTCCAACATCTTTGTATGAGCTAGTATCTTGTTAATGGTGATGTCTTTTGCTTGGCTATCCATTTGCATTTGAGTGAAAAACACTTGTTGGTTCTTTTGCATTTGGAGGACCACTTTTTGAACATAAAAACCTTTGTCATTTGATTGAGTGTATGGAGTAAGATTTTGGTAACCTTGGTTTTTGTTGTAAAAGGGTCTTTGATTTTGGTTTCTCATTGGAGGTGGGGTGTATGTTGGTTGAGGGTTTTGAACATTTTGGCTTTTGTATGAGAGGTTGGGATGGAATTTGGTGTTTTCATTGTAATAGTTGGAATAAGGGGTACCACTCTTTTATGCTTGGAAAGCATTCACTTGTTCACTTGTTCCCCTACATTCACTTTGGTCATGTCCCAAAGTTCCACAACTCTCACATATTCCATTTGGAATTGATGAAGATGCCACCATAGCATTAACATGTTGCTTAGGTGATTTGGAGGCTTCTTCAAGTTTAGCCATAGGCTTCTCAAACTTCAAATTAATGGTATCAATATGAGCACTAAGTTGAGCACCCAACTGAGTAATAGAGTCCACTTCATGTTTTCCTCCTTTGGTAGCCTTCCGAGGTCTACTATATTGTGAGTTATGGACCGCCATTTCCTCAATCTTGTTCCATGTTTGATTATCATCAACTTCGGTCAACATACCATTTGATCCCATTTTGAGAATGTTTCGGGTGTCTTCATAAAGACCATTCCAAAATTGTTGTACCAAGAACCACTCGCTAAGTCCATGATGAGGACATGAGCGACAAGTTCCTTTGAATCGCTCCCAAGCTTCATACAAATATTCTTCGTCCCTTTGTTTTAACCCCGTGATTTGGGCTTTTAGCATGTTAGTCTTTTCCGGAGGATAGAATTTTTTGTAGAAAGCAAGTGCCAATTTCTTCCAAGAGTCAATACCAAGAGTAGCCTTACCAAGGCTCTTTAGCCATTGTTTCGCGGTACCAATCAAAGAAAAAGGAAATAAGACCCATCGAATTTGGTATTGAGTCACTCCGGTTTGAGAAATAGCATCACAATAGTCACAAAAAGTCTCCATATGAGAAAGAGGGTTTTCACTAGGCATCCCGCCAAATTGGCTTCTTTCGACTAATTGGATAAATGCGGATTTTGCAATGAAATTTCCGGTTAAGTGTTGTGGTGTGGGAGTACCATTGGGTAGGTTCTCCTCGGTTGGTACGGAATGTGATGAAAACTTAGGCATTGGGGGTTGATTTTGTGTTGGGTTCTCCTCACCTTCTCTTACAAAAGGGTTGATGAACTCAATGGTACTTGATTGAATATCTACAACCTCACCAATACCTCTCAAAGTATTTCTAGCAAGTCTTCTATTAGTTGTCAAAGTCCTTTCAATTTTGTGATCAATGGGTAACAAGTTACCTTGTGATCTTATAGACATGCAAAATATCAAACAACTTGAAAACAATTAGAACAAACCTTGATGAGTTTTACTTCCCCAAGGCAAAGAAAGACACAACTAAGAACAATAAAAGAAAATCAAATCAAGTTAACACCATCCCCGACAACGGCGCCATTTTTGGTTCGTGGGTTTTGTTACTCGTCGTCAAAAGTTACCTAGACCAAAATATTATTTATAACTTCACAAACTACTCTACTATTAGTAAAGAGGTATGTAAAGGTCGGATCCCAAGGGACGGGTATTGATGTAGGATTTTCGATTGCAAATGGTCGTGTCTAAGGGTGTCACAATTTGGGTTGAGATAAGAGATGACTAAACTAAATAACAATGTAAATAAACAAGCAAGATGATTAAGATGTAAACAAATGATTAAAAGCACTAGGGTATCATGAGTTTATAGGGGATAAATAGGAATTGATAATACAAACATATTCTCAAATTATACGCAAGCAATTATTGTTGTGACAGGATAGAGTTGGTTTATATCTTACAATCCTAGGAAGGTTTGGGTCCCGGACCCGAATCGATTATATTGTACAACACCTACAAGTCGAATTAATCCTCCCTACTCAACTATATGCATGGTCTAATGAGACTCGAGTTGGTTTATGTCTTACAAGTCTGTAGATACCCGTATCCGTCGATATTGGAATTTATAGAGAACCCGAAAAACACCCGATGATGATAGGACACGTGTATTCTTTAGTTGTCATCGTCGTTATTTGGGTTCGTTTTACGATGTAGAATGAGCGTTGTCGACGGAGTATTTTATTAATTTAAATGATATTTAAATTAAATGTTTTTTTATAGTGAATTCATTTTATTGCTTTATTTTGAATTTATTTTCTCAAGTTTATTTTATTGAAAATAAAATAAATAATTGATTTGAAAAATCATTTTATGAGTGTATTTGATTTGAAAAAATCATTTATTTTAATGTGTTATTTGATTTGAAAAATCGAATTTGGAAATCGAAAACTCGTTTCAACCATGCGTTTTGGAGCTCGATTATAGCTCGGTTTTTGAGCCCATTTTCTTTACGAGTTGGCACGAATCTCGAGTACACTAACCGAACCCCAGTTCGAACCCCCATATCCACACCCAAATCTCGTCCCAAACATCCCCCCAACACAGCCCAATTTCTTTCCTTTACCCGTGTTTGCATAGCCCGTCGAAAGCCTTTCTAAACCGACTCAAACTTGGTCCAAACCCGCAACCCATCACCACCAATCCGTGCTCCACATTACCCACAATAACCCAGCACCTAGACCACCACAAAACCCATCCGAATCCCGTCCCAAATACTCCCCAAACAGCCCGCATACACAAAGCAGCCCCCCTGTTTTGCGTGCTCAATCCCGAGCCCAAAACCCGCTCCAAATACCACCAAAACCCGTGCCCATTAACCCTAACCCATACCCTAGTATCCTACCCATATTACCCTAGCTTAACCACCAAGCAAACCCCCCATAAAAACCCTAAAAAACCCCACGAATAGCTGATGGGCAGCAGCTATGCAAACCGAGCCCGACTGCTTATGGCTCCCTTTTACCCTACTTTAACTCCTTATAAATACCCCCCCTTCACCATACATTCATTCCGTTAAGTTCTCCATACATACTACCGTCATTCACAAGCTTTAAACTCCAGAAACAAACCCTAATTGCCTCTCAAAAACCCTCGACAAAACCGACTTACAAACTAAGAATCAGTTTGTGTGTCCTCTTTGAAACCCTTCGTTCTTCCTTCAAACCTCCATCACAATTCGAGTTTCTTGTTCCAAATTAACCATACAACATCCATCTAAACATTAGACAAAGATTTACGAGCCAAATTGCCCTTGAGAGTACACGAATTCCCTCGAAAAACAGAGTGTTATACACTCTGTTTTCGCGGCTTTTCCTGTCTGTCCAGTTCTGTTTGTGCTCGTTTTTCGTGCCCAATAACTCAAAACAAGCAGGGATTGTTTTAAGATCTCTGTTCTCCTCTCTTTCTAGTTTTCAAAACATCTTTTAAATCGAATTTTCACCGTGAAACGAGAGAGAAATCGCAGTTTGAAAGTTGCTGTCCAGATTTGCAAAAAAACGTGTTGTTTGCTTTGTTTCTTCGTCGACGACGGTCTCTCGAGATAAAATCTACCATCGATTACGACCCAAGACGGTGTCAACGATATATGTAGGTTGAGGGTGCATCAAATCCTCCTCTTTCTCCCTTTTATTTCGTTTTTTTATGTTTGTTTTTTATTGTTTCGTTTTAGTTTGTTTATCGATTGTTATCATTAACTATGAAACTAGTTTAGTCCGAGTATGAGTTAAAGTACCACCATGAACACCCGCGTTGACTTGAGATAGGAAAAAAATCCGCTACATCAGTCGGTCGTAACCCCCGTCTCATTTACATAACCTCGTGTTCAAGGTAGGGCATTAGTAAAACGAATTCTAACTTCGCTCTTCGCTTTTGACCCCTTTCTTGTTTCGTGTAATTCGACCCACCCTAGGACCCTTCGCATGTTAGTATGACCTCCGATTGTTAACATATAACTCGTTTAGATGACATTAGATCAATTTAATAACCTAATTAGACACGTTAGGGTACATCGACATAGCTTTAAAAATCAACTAACAATTCTATAACCTAATTGAACGCATCTCTCTTTTCACTCGATTTCTCGCTAGCATAGGAGTGCGTGATTAGAACCTTCCTATTAACACTCGATGAGTAGTGTTAATATCGTAACTCCTTGACCTAATTTGACCCCTTTAGGCCGTGTAGAATACACATTTGCAAGACATCTTTTCAATCGATCAACGTCGTTTCTAACTTGTTTTCTAGCCCGCTTTCGAACTTGTTTCGCAATCAATTGATCTAACTAATGAACCTGACCTAGGACCTAGGGTAGCCGTGTCTAGAGTGGCCATGGCTTGGCCGTGTCCTTTGGTCTTTCTTGTTTCGTTTGTTTTACATCATTTGTTCTTTATTGTTTTGTCGCTTGTAATTTATCGTTTGTTCATCGAGTTGTAATTTTCAAGTTAGCTTTCTTTTATCGAGTCAAAACCTCTTCCAAAAACCTTAGTCTTGTTTGGTTAGATGGTTGTGCCCCAATGCATGTAAGAGCGTAGTAAATCGCATGTTGTTTAAAGCAACATGGCCCGATTTATGCTAATGCATGCTTTGGTGCGTAGCCCTATGTCTAATTCGATGAGATTAAGTGAAAGCACACATTACGAGGAGTGACCCAAGGCCGTGAGTCATGTAAGCCGTGGGCCACCCCTTTGTGCACGTTTTCCTAGGCCGAATGGCCGTGTAATGCGTCATGTACGGTTTTGTGTATAGCGTTGTATTTTAGATCGAGTTGTATCTTTAATTTATCGTTGTGTCGGCATGAAATGCCTGGGTTGTAATAGGATAGATCCCAATGGCTCCCCCATTCCCATCAAGCCTTGTTTGTTTCGTTTATATGTTGTTAGATCAATCAACCCACATGCTAAATTACAACTTTGACAAAGTTAGTTTAGTTGCATCTAAATCGACATAGGAACTTCACATGTTAGGGTTTTAAAACGATGTTTGCATATCATATATCGTAGTAGCTACGACCTTGTTTGAAATCCGATACTTGACTTAGTAGAGGCCGTTATTGACGGGCGGGGTTAGGTGTCCTTATGGGCTTCCTAACACGTACCCTCACCCCTTACTCAAAATCTATGGTTTGCAGATCCGTGTAAATACCATTGGATTACGAGAGTCATTCAAATCGAGTGATATATGGTACAAGTCTTTATCTTTAATCACTCGTAGTCGATTGGCTTTATGCTTTTCGATGAAAGGTGTAAAGTTGACTTGAACGGTTCCAAGTTCCCAAAAAACTTGGTGGCGACTCTAATTTGTCTTAATTCGATTCGAAAGAACCTCGAGTCGATTATGCCTAGTGTGGATCCCGAGGACGCAGTTCCCGAGGGCCTTGTCCACAGTTTGGCGACTCCGCTGGGGAAAAGAGGACTAGTTACACTTTGTTTCTAGGGTGTTTTCCTCCGAGGTGAAACTTGAAAAGAAAGTATTGGAAAGTAAAACATTACTCATAGTGCTACGATTCATGCATAAACCCTTAAGGACTTTCCCGGGCCGTCCCAGCGTTTCTTTGTGATGCGTGGGGGGCGACGTCCCACTATGCCAGGAACTCGCACATTGCTTGCTTCCACTCCGCCTCGTCGTGGTTCTTGATGGTGGGGATGCTCTTCTAGGTACTCTACCTAAAGGCCCTTGCTCTATAAGACCCAAAAAGGATGGAGGGCATAAACCTTCTTGTAGAAGACTTGCCGAGACATAGAGATGTCTAGGAGCATACATCCTTCTAACATGAGAATGACAATGTGCGAAATGAATTTCCCGAGTCTTTTCAAATTTTCCGTATCTATTTCAAAACCGAACTTTTGAACAACTTACTTTCAAAATAGCATGGTTTTAAAAACGCGGAATGCTGCCCAAGTAGGACTAGATTTTTCGGCCCAAAATAAGCTTTTATAGCCGGCATGCTGCCCATTTCAAATCTCATTTTCAAATTGATCATTCATTTTTTTCAAATTCAATCCAAAATATTTCTCGAACCTTAACCAAGCATGAAATGCGTCGAGTCGTGTCCGGGCCCTGGCCGTGTTAGGCTAGGCGTGTTTTGCCCCGAGAGTCTAGAACTCGACCTTGTTGGGTCGCCCAAGCTCACCTCTTGGGATTCGAGTCATGTTGGTCCAGCTTTTTGTCTAGGATAGTCCACATAAACGTCCAAGCTAGGCCATTTAGGGTGTTTCACCCGAACCTATGGGCTATGTTAGTCCAATCACGGGTTTAGTCACACCGAGTCCAGTTTAGAATCGAGCTATGACAACTTGAGTCATGTCGTCTTGTCGAGTCTAAAATAAATCGAGGTCTAAATCCAACCGTGAGTCGAACTTTTGGTTAGTCAGTCTCAAGTCGACTCTTTGCTTGAGTCAAGTTTGTGTCGTGTCCTTAAGTGTGCAGGGGCTCTTACTTTAAATATTGACTCGGTTCGGGGTTTTCTTGTAGAAAGGCCGCCAAAAACCCGACGTCAAGCAATAGAAGATGCTGTTAACAAGCTCACTGAGGCCGTGAACCTCATGATGACCCGCATGGATGCAATCGAATCTAAGCTGGGTGAAGATTCCCCCTATCTACCCCACCTCTGACTGATCTGGAGAAACGGTTCAAGTTCATCGAAGACCGTCTGAAACTCTCCCAGGGGAAGAACATCCACTATGAGAATGCTAGGGCCTATGCCCCAGTTCAGGATAAGTTGCCCACGAACATGGTACTCACTGACATCCCAAAGTTCAAGGGAACCAAAGATCCAGTCCACCATGTTAAGGCCTATAAAGGGTACTTAGCACTGAAGGGAGTACCTGCTGACATGCTCTCTGAAATTTTTGCCCAATCTCTGGATGAACACCCGAAGGCGTGGTTCTATAATCTTGACCTTAAGAACTTCCCCACTTTCGAAGTTATTACGGTGGAGTTACGTAAGCACTATCTTGACAATGTTGAGATTCAAACCAACATAAGGACTTTGGAAGTAATGACACAGAAGGAAAAAGAGGGCTTTACTGAATTCCTCGCAAGATGGCGCGCTGAAAGCGTGAAACTAGCTAAGAAGCCTGATGAAGTTGAAATGGTAGACAAGTTCGTGAAGAATTTACGACCTGTTTACCGTAATGCTCTGAAATACCAGAATTTTGGTTCTTTCAAAGAATTGATAAGAATCGGGATAAAGGTAGAGGATGATGTCCGAATGGCTGAAGCTGAGAAGCCAAAAGGATACCAAGGGGCCTCGTCATCTAAAGCAAAAGCACCAGCAGCGGCCCACTTTGTGGAAACTGTCAATCTCTTAGATGGACAGTCAAAAAGGCCTCCGCGCCAAGCTCCGAGGGTATTCACCGATATCGGGTGCACTTACGCCTACGCTCTCCAAAGGCTCATGGCCCAAGGAAAGTTGAAGCCCATTGGTCCAACTCCGGATCCACCTGCTGAACAACAAGGCAAATGGTACAAACCGAATTCCTACTGTGCCTTTCATCAAGGGAAGGGACACGATACTGAAAGGTGCTTTAGACTAAAGCACGAAATTCAAGACATGATTGAGAACGGAACACTCCCAATCCCGGCCATAAAGCCCAACAACGTCACCAACCCCTTTGGGGAACACACTAACTTTGTCTCTACCGAAGATAGTGTCGATTACTCTCACTTGATTCGCCCATGTCGTCTAAAAGGGGTTTTCATCGGAAGAATATTCGTGGATTGCTCCGAATTCCTACCAAGCTCGACAAACGAGATTACATTCGGGGATTTTGTTGTCGATTGCACTCCTTACATACTCCGAAGCGGCAATGAAATCAATGGCGTTTGGGCTGATGACGAAGATGATGTTTACCTCGTCAAAGGTGCGACAATCCCTCACACCCAAGAAGAAATCTTAAAAGTGAGGCAACATGCCCTAGAGTCAAACCATCTGACTAGATCAGGGCGCCCGTACCGCGAGGAGAAAGCTAAGGATATCCCGAGCAAGACACCTCCCAAAGAGCCGGTAGTGGTCGAAGTTCTTGGTGAAGGGTCGACCTCCGAGGCTTCCCTCATCAAGCAACTCCAAAAGACTAAGGCTGACGTGTCTATCTGGCAACTTATCTTGAGCTCTTTCGAACATCGCCAGGCTTTGTTGCAAGCTTTGATGAACCTGACCGTATCGTCAAATACTAATCCTGCTGACATGGTCACTCACATCGCCCAGAATCGGCCACAGATTACCAACGCCGTGACATTTTCCGACGAAGATTTACCACCGTTCGGGCCCCGACATAACCTGGCCCTCTATGTTGCTACCGTGTGTCTTAACAAGCATATCCCTATGACCTTGGTTGACGATGGATCGGCTGTCAACGTACTCCCTTTGAAAACAGCGCATATTCTGGGCCTGGAGAAGAATGACTTCATTCCCACTGCAAAGACAGTTCGGGCATTCGATGGCACTGTGCGTCGAGTAAGTGGAGTTGTCGATCTAGTAGTACAGACGGGGCAAGTGGAAAAGAAAATAAGTTGCCAAGTAATTGACATTTGCTCATCCTTCAACTTATAATTGGGAAGGCCTTGGATTCACGCTACAAGAGCCGTGACATCAACGCTGCATCGAAAGATCAAGGTCCCACTCAACGGTAAAACCATCACTATTGATGCCACGCCAATTACTGTGGCAGGAGGAGACATTACTTCTGAAGTAAGGGTTGAAGCTGCCAATGAAGCATGTGGTTTCGAGATTGTCAACATGATCGAGCTGAACTCCGAAGCAGAGAATATGGATCTATACACGGGAAGTCATGCCTGCGAGGTGATTCTCAAGACTGGGAAGTACTTCGGTTTCTCTTTATATCCTAGAAAGGTGGGTACATTCGAGTTGAAACCACCAGTAGCCAAAGGAGTAACTTTCGGGCTTGGATATGAGCCCACTGGGAAAGATCTACTGGGAAAAAGGGGAAGAACGATCGAAGATCCAGATATTAAAATGGGACCGTATCACCTGACTCTAAACGGTCACTTCGTGAGGGCTGGGGAAGAACTTCCCTGCATGGACTTCCCTGAACCTATCTTTGACCCAAAGAAAAACCTTATGGTCCCAGGAATCGAAATATTCCAAGACTGCTACTACATCCCTGAAGATATTCTGACCGTGATGCCCGTAGGGACTAAACCAGATCCAATAAGTGACGAGGGAGCCTTGGGTCTTCTTTTCGGTGAAGAGAGGAAATCACCAATACCAAACGAAGATTTGGTAAGCATGATCCTGAGAAGCGAGCGGTTCGACCCATCTACCCTCATCACCGATGTAGATCCTCTTAGGACCAACATGGGATGGCGGAAAACAATCAAGAGGACTGATAACAAGGGACTTCTTTTCAAGTTGACAATGGGAGAAGGAGAGATGTTCAAGCCAGATGATGTTTCCGATTCTGAGTCTGAGTCCGAGTCTGAGTATGAGTCTGAGTTAGGTCCTAAGATTGAGTCTAAGGAGTCAGGTGTTGAAAATACCCCTCCCCTAGCTTTCCCTTCCTATGCACCCTTTCCTAATGGTGGTATTCCGGGGCCTGTCCCGAATACCCCTATCTCGCCACTGAGCTCCGACCAGTTGGCTCAAATGTTAGCGCATTTCACGCAATTTCAAATCAATAATAATATGAACCAGTTTGCTTACGACTTGTCTCACTTACATTGTAATTCAAACTTTGAAAATGATTGTTTTAATAATGACATTGAGACTGAGGTCGAGGATGAACAGTTGGTCGAAGAAGAAGAAGAAGAAATGGAACCACCTCTACAGTTGATAAAAGGGTTGGAAGAGTACGAGCAGAAAACCTCGATCATCGAAGATACCGAAACCATCAATGTAGGTACAACCTTAGAACCACAGGAGCTTAAAATAGGAACTAATTTAAGTCCCACCGAGAGACAAGGGTTCATTGGGTTGTTACACGAGTTCAAAGATGTTTTTGCGTGGTCCTACAAAGACATGCCAGGCATTGATAGAGAAATTGCGGAGCACAGGATCCCAATCAAGCCGGGATATAAACCAGTCAAGCAGAAGCTACGCAAAATGCACACAGATTGGTCTTTGAAAGTCAAGGAAGAAATCGACAAGCAACTTAAAGCTGGGTTCATCAAGGTGTCAGAATACTCAGACTGGGTGGCTAACGTCGTACCAGTACCAAAGAAAGATGGTAAAGTTCGGGTTTGTGTCGACTTCCGGGATCTAAACAAGGCAAGTCCGAAGGACGATTTCCCATTACCTCACATCGACATCCTGGTTGATAACACGGCAAATCACGCGTTATTATCCTTTATGGACGGATACCCGGTTATAATCAGATCAAGATGGCGAAAGAAGACATGCATAAGACTGCGTTCAGAACGCAATGGGGAACCTATTGCTACACAGTAATGCCTTTTGGGTTGATAAACGCAGGGGCTACATACCAAAGGACCGCGACAACGTTGTTACATGATATGATGCATAATGAAGTCGAGGTTTATGTCGACGACATGATTGTCAAGTCAAAGGAGCGTGATGGCCACCTCGGTACACTACGCAAATTCTTTGAATGATTGCGCAAGTATAGCATGAGGTTGAATCCCCAAAAGTGCGCATTCGGAGTCACATCCGGCAAACTGTTGGGTCACATCGTTAGCCACCGTGGCATCGAGGTGGACCCATCAAAAATATAGGCCATAATGGAAATGCCTCACCCGAAAACCGAGAAGAAAATTCGAGGTTTCCTAGGAAGAATCAAGTATATAAGTCGGTTCGTGGCAAGGCTAACTATGATATGCGAGTCAATTTTTAAGAAGTTGAAAGTCGGGGAACACGTCGTATGGGATGATCACTGTCAAGCTGCGTTCGATAAGATCAAAGAAATACTATCTTCCCCTCCCGTGCTCAGCCCGCCAACGGCTGGGTTACCACTTTTGTTGTATCTTACAGTTACGGATACTGCAATGGGGGCAATGCTGGCACAGATAGTCGATAAAGAGGAAAGAGCAATTTACTACATTAGTAAAAAGTTCTTGGAGTATGAAATCAAGTATACTCAGCTCGAGAAGACATGTTTGGCTTTAGTGTGGGCGACAAAGAAGTTACGACACTACATGCTCAGTCATAGTGTCTGCATCCACTCGAAGATGGACCCAATCAAATACTTGTTTGAAAAACCAGTTCTAAACGGCAGGGTGTCAAGATGGACTTTAATGCTTTCCGAGTTTGATCTGAAATATGTACCGCTAAAAGTGATAAAGGGAAGGGCGGTTGCAGACTTCCTGGCGGATAACCCGATAGAAGAAACTGAGGTTGTAGATACGTGGTCGTTTCCCGACGAAGATATCGTTCACATAGATAATGATACGTGGGACCTCTATTTCGATGGAGCATCGAAATGCAGGGGATACGGGATAGGAGTGCTACTCATTTCACCAGAAGGTGAACATGTTCCCATTTCGATCAAGTTGGACTTTAATGTCACTAATAACGCGGTCGAATACGAAGCGTGCCTACTCGGTTTGCACAGTGCTCTCGAGTTAGGCATCAAAAAGCTTGTAGTACATGGGACTCGTCACTAGTGATCAATCAAGTGGCCGGGACGTGGAAAACCCGAAGTGATAGCCTGGCTCCGTACCAAGCGAAAATCGAAGAACTAGAAAAGTTGTTCGCCGATGTCAAATACGTGCACCTCCCCAGAGATGAAAACCAGTTTGCTGATGCACTATCAAAGCTAGCTGCTCTGATCAACATACCTGAACATATGGATACTATGCCAATATGTGTCGAACGAAGATCATCACCTGCTTACGTTAATGTAATCGGAGACACAGAAGAAACCGAGGCTGAACCTTGGTATCATGCTATTCGGAAATTTAAAGAATCAGGAGAGTATCCACCCGACATGGATAGCCGCGGAAAGCGCGCTATTCGAATGCTAGGCGCTCAGTTCGTTAGAACCAATGATGGACAATTGTACAAGAAGACCGCGTAAAATATCCTTCTGTGATGCATAGACTCACCAACTGCAAAAAGAGTCATGGAAGAAGTCCATGACGGGGAGTGTGGCCCACACATGAATGCCCATATGCTAGTGCGTAAAATCATGAGATTAGGGTATTATTGGACCACGATGGAGACAGATTGTCGCGAATATGTCAGACATTGCCATAATTGCCAAATCTTTGCGAACATACAACATGTGCCACCATCACTGTTGTATACTTTGGCATCACCGTGGCCTTTCTCAACATGGGGAATCGACATTATCAGAAAGGTCAACCCATCTGGAACAGGTGGGCACTGTTTCATGCTAGTCGCCATCGATTACTTCACGAAGTGGGTAGAAGTGAAATCATACAAAGTACTACAAACGAAGCAGGTAGCAAAGTTCATTCAGAATGAAATCATTTGCAGATACGGGGTGCCGCATGAGTTCATTAGCGACCATGGCACCCACTTCCAGGCTGAAACTGCTGTGATACTTGACAAGTATAAAATCAAGCATCACAAGTCGTCACCTTATCGACCTCAAATAAATGGCGCGGTGGAAGCCGCCAACAAGACAATCATTGTGATTCTCAGGAAAATGACCGACAATTATCGCGAATGGCCAGAGAAGATACCCTTCGCACTATGGGGATACAGGACGTCTATTCGCACAGCCACTGGAGCAACTCCGTTCTATTTGACATATGGGATGGAAAGATCGTTAGCGAAGAAGTCGCGACTGCTTCTGCCTTTGTCATAGTATTTGATGTCGACAAGCTCATCCTTCCGCAGCAAATCCTTGCCTGAGTCAGTCTTCTCTTTAAGCCACTTAGTGTAGGACGGGGATACCCAAGTAGTCTGAGGACGCGCAGACACATACCAGAGACGCCTTTGGTGCCACCTTTTGAGCCAGTCATCACATATAGAGGGATGTAGCTCTCTTGCTCGTCCCAGAACAGCCTCGCACTTGGGAATTACTTGTCTACGGCCCATCTGACGCAGAACGCGGTCGGGGTAAATGTGAATAGACCGTTCCAAACCCAGTAATTGCAAACGTCTGGTCTTATCATCTTCCGGAAGGATAGTAAAAGATTTGAGGCGAAGCCAAGGCATACACCAGCAAAGAGGGCGACCTCCTCCTTCTGTCATCTTGTTTCGCCAATAAGCAAGGTCATTTTGATGCTCGTCTTCATACCGCTTAGCACGCATAGTCAGCATACGGGCGAGGTACGAGTTTGGCTCACGTGGCGGAGCAAAGAGCCAAAATCTCTCACAAAGCCACACCTGCAAAAAAAAAAAACCGTAAAAAAAAAGAGAAAAAAAAACGAAAAAAAAAGAAAAAGAAAGAAAGAAAAAAAAAACATGAAAAAAAAACAAAAAGAAAAAAAAAAGACAACGGAAGCAAAATCGTGGCTGAATGCAACGGAATTGTGGCAGAATACAGCAAAATCGGGGCAAATACACAGAATTGTGGCAGAAATCGTGGCAAAATATAGATAAGTCGTGGCGATAACACAAGAATTTGTGGTAAAACGAAGAGAAGCGAAATCAAGAGGATAGATTTTGTTACCTCGCAATGACGGGAGCATCCCGACCATTCAACATCAGGGTTCGTTTTCTTAGCATCTAAACCCCTAATGGTTTCAGCAAGAATAATCCAAGAAGGATTATGTCCCGTCTCCATCTGAGACACAATAGACATGAGCTTCGCTTGTCCTACGCAAGTTGTCCTGTTCATTCTATCTTCGAAGACATAAAGATGTAACATGATCAATCCAAATGCTCTCATGGCGATGCGTTGGCGAAGTGAAGTCTTGTTTCGCAAAATGCAAAATTTCCGATGAATAGCAAGAAGGTTGACTTCGTCACCAGTAACTATATCCTCAGACTCCGTCCTGGAGAGGCGAAGACAGTCTAGATATATTCCACGCCACCCCGAATGAAATTTTGGTATAGCCGGTATGGCCTCAACATCCCATCCTCCCAGGGCAGAAAACTCTTCCGGTAAAGGGCAGATCTCCCCCTCAGGAAAAGCAAAGACATGGTTACGAGGATCCCAATAGCTAAGGCAGTGTTCTAACAAAGCAGGTTGAAGGCGGATCTGGCATAAGGGAAGTAATTGCGCCAGTTGAGCGGTCTTTAATTCTTGTCTCTCTGAGACAGTGAAGTCTGTCTCCCATGCTCGCATAGCACTCACTAGATTATTCATAATGATTTATGTTATTTGCACCAGTTTGGGAAAGCAGAATAAATTTTGCAGTGCAACTCTTCCTTATATATAGAAAGTATAAGGGAAGGAGACACCTAGGGTGACACCCCTAGGGTGGCGTTTTTTTTGGCCGTGTGGGCCTCGGGTCGCGCGCCTCTTAGGCCCGCCCCAATTCACACCAGTCTTTAGCACGATGCGTTGGGTTTTCGTTCATTCATCGCATCTTTTGGCACCAGCATGGCCAATTTATATTTCTACCCCCAGTAAGTCAATAATTGAATTTAAACTCGTGCACACTTACGGTTTTATTTTCTTTTTTGTTTTACGGTAGCGGGCTACGCCCACGTTGTCTGCAAGTCATACAGAGTGTCTGTGTCGTGTTTCATGCTCACCCATCAAGGTTCGATTTCAAAAAATTTACAAAATTTCAAAATTCCAAAAACTTTTTGCGAATTGGGGATAGATGATCCAAGTAATAGAATCTTTGCGGGTCGATGGCCTAATCATTCAAAATTTCAAATTCAATTTTGAAGGGTCGATGGCCCAACATACCAAGTGATGTCAAATTTAAACTTCGGGTCGATGACCCAATTATTCAAAATTTTCAAATTCAATTTTCGTGTCGATGACCCAATCTTTTAAATGATCCAATTTTAAGATCGATGATCCAAATGTGCTTATGTGATGATTATTGCTTGTAAATTTTCTATGTTTCAAATATAGCAGGATATGCTTCAACTGGGGGATCTAAAGTCTTCGACTTTAGAGCCATTACAAATCGGGGCTCAAGCCGTTGGCTTCAGAGACCATTATCAAGATGTAGAGGATGATATCCACCAAGAATTCAATTCAATACAAGAGTATGAGATGGAAGAATTCCGTAGCTGAAAGCAAATGATGAAAGCGGCGGCAACCTCCTTGGAAAGTCCCGTCCCATTCGGACAAGTGCCAGCAGATGATAAATTCTGGGCAAATGTCAGCAGATGATGAGTTTTGGACATACGCCAGCAGATGATAAACTTTGGGCATGTGTCAGCAGTTTCCGAACTACGACACGGGTTTGATTCCGTCAGAAACGGATACGTAGGCGCCTAAGGATAAGGCTCAATCTACCATATATGCAGTTTTATGGGTCGACGACCAATGATTATAATTTGACGCAACAGAAGTAAGAGTTAATCCCCTACGAAGTTTCAGGTATGATCTCTTCTTATGGCTGACGAGCTTATATACGCAAGTCTAATGGACTATAAACGACCCGCAGAATCCTCAGGTCGAGAGGGACCTGGGGTATACTTTGACTTTCGCCTTGTCCAAGCCTCAGTCAAAGTGGGGGCTCTGTAGATACCCGTATCCGTCGATATTGGAATTTATAGAGAACCCGACAAACACCCGATGATGATAGGACACATGTATTCTTTAGTTGTCATCGTCATTATTTGGGTTCGTTTTACGATGTAGAATGAGCGTTGTCGACGGAGCATTTTATTAATTTAAATGATATTTAAATTAAAAGGTTTTTTAAAGTGAATTCATTTTATTGCTTTATTTTGAATTTATTTTCTCAAGTTTATTTTATTGAAAATAAAATAAATAATTGATTTGAAAAATCATTTTATGAGTGTATTTGATTTGAAAAAATCATTTATTTTAATGTGTTATTTGATTTGAAAAATCGAATTTGAAAATCGAAAACTCGTTTCAACCAAGCGTTTTGGAGCTCGATTATAGCTCGGTTTTTGAGCCCGTTTTCTTTACGAGTTGGCACGAATCTCGAGTACACTAACCGACCTAGGCCTCTACCCATCCAACCCCAGTTCGAACCCCCATATCCACACCCAAATCTCGTCCCAAACATCCCCCCAACACAGCCCAATTTCTTTCCTCTACCCGTGTTTGCATAGCCCGTCGAAAGCCTTTCTAAACCGACTCAAACTTGGTCCAAACCCGCAACCCATCACCACCAATCCGTGCTCCACATTACCCACAATAATCCAGCACCTAGACCACCACAAAACCCATCCAAATCCCGTCCCAAATACTCTCCAAACAGCCCGCATACACAAAGCAGCCCCCCCTGTTTTGCGTGCTCAATCCCGAGCCCAAAACCCGCTCCAAATACCACCAAAACCCATGCCCATTAACCATAACCCATACCCTAGTATCCTACCCATATTACCATAGCTTAACCACCAAGAAAACCCCCCATACAAACCCTAAAAAACCCCACAAATAGCTGATGGGCAGCAGCTATGCAAACCGAGCCCGACTGCTTATGGCTCCCTTTTACCCTACTTTAACTCCTTATAAATACCCCCCCCCCCCCCTTCACCATACATTCATTCCGCTAAGTTCTCCATACATACTACCGTCATTCACAAGCTTTAAACTCCAGAAACAAACCCTAATTGCCTCTCAAAAACCCTCGACAAAACCGACTTACAAACTGAGAATCTGTTTGTGTGTCCTCTTTGAAACCCTTCGTTCTCCCTTCAAACCTCCATCAAAATTCCATTTTCTTATTCCAAATTAACCATACAACATCCATCTACACATTAGACAAAGATTTACGAGCCAAATTGCCCTTGAGAGTACACGAATTCCCTCGAAAAACAGAGTGTTATACACTCTGTTTTGCGGCTTTTCCCCCGTCTGTCCAGTTCTGTTTGTGCTCGTTTTTCGTGCCCAATAACTCAAAACGAGCAGGGATTGTTTTAAGATCTCTGTTCTCCTCTCTTTCTAGTTTTCAAAACATCTTTTAAATCGAATTTTCACCGTGAAACGAGAGAGAAATCGCAGTTTGAAAGTTGCTGTCCAGATTTGCAAAAAAACGTGTTGTTTGCTTTGTTTCTTCGTCGACGACGGCCTCTCGAGATAAAATCTACCATCGATTACGACCCAAGACGGTGTCAACGATACATGTAGGTTGAGGGTGCATCAAATCCTCCTCTTTCTCCCTTTTATTTCGTTTTTTTATGTTTGTTTTTTATTGTTTCGTTTTATTTTGTTTATCGATTGTTATAATTAACTATGAAACTAGTTTAGTCCGAGTATGAGTTAAAGTACCACCATGAACACCCGCGTTGACTTAAGATGGGAAAGAAATCCGCTACATCATTCGGTCGTAACCCTCGTCTCATTTACATATCCTCGTGTTCAAGGTAGGGCATTAATAAAACGAATTCTAACTTCGCTCTTCGCTTTTGACCCCTTTCTTGTTTCGTGTAATTCGACCCACCCTAGGACCCTTCGCATGTTAGTATGACCTCTGATTGTTAACATATAACTCGTTTAGATGACATTAGATCAATTTAATAACCTAATTAGACACGTTAGGGTACATCGACATAGCTTTAAAAATCAACTAACAATTCTATAACCTAATTGAACGCATCTCTCTTTTCACTCGATTTCTCGCTAGCATAGGAGTGCGTGATTAGCACCTTCCTATTAACACTCGATGAGTAGCTTTAATATCGTAACTCCTTGACCTAATTTGACCCCTTTAGGCCGTGTAGAATACACATTTGTAAGACATCTTTTCAATCGATCAACGTCGTTTCTAACTTGTTTTCTAGCTCGCTTTCAAACTTGTTTCGCAATCAATTGATCTAACTAATGAACCTGACCTAGGACCTAGGGTAGCCGTGTCTAGAGTGGCCATGGCTTGGCCGTGTCCTTTGGTCTTTCTTGTTTCGTTTGTTTTACATCGTTTGTTCTTTATTGTTTTGTCGCTTGTAATTTATCGTTTGTTCATCGAGTTGTAATTTTCAAGTTAGCTTTCTTTTATCGAGTCAAAACCTCTTCCGAAAACCTTAGTCTTGTTTGGTTAGATGGTTGTGCCCCAATGCATGTAAGAGCGTAGTAAATCGCATGTTGTTTAAAGCAACATGGCCCGATTTATGCTAATGCATGCTTTGGTGCGTAGTCCTATGTTTAATTCGATGAGATTAAGTGAAAGCACACATTACGAGGAGTGACCCAAGGCCGTGAGTCATGTAAGCCGTGGGCCACCCCTTTGTGCACGTTTTCCTAGGCCGAATGGCCGTGTAATGCATCATGTACGGTTTTGTGTATAGCGTTGTATTTTAGATCAAGTTATATCTTTAATTTATCGTTGTGTCAGCATGAAATGCCTGGGTTGTAATAGGATACATCCCAACGGCTCCCCCATTCCCATCAAGCCTTGTTTGTTTCGTTTATATGTTGTTAGATCAATCAACCCACATGCTAAATTACAACTTTGACAAAGTTAGTTTAGTTGCATCTAAATCGACATAGGAACTTCACATGTTAGGGTTTTAAAACGATGTTTGCATATCATATATCGCAGTAGCTACGACCTTGTTTGAAATCCGATACTTGACTTAGTAGAGGCCGTCATTGACGGGCGGGGTTAGGTGTCCTTATGGGCTTCCTAACACGTACCCTCACCCCTTACTCAAAATCTATGGTTTGCGGATCCGTCTAAATACCATTGGATTACGAGAGTCATTCAAATCGAGTGATATAGGGTACAAGTCTTTATCTTTAATCACTCGTAGTCGATTGGCTTTATGCTTTTCGATGAAAGGTGTAAAGTTGACTTGAACGGTTCCAAGTTCCCAAAAAACTTGGTGGCGACTCTAATTTGTCTTAATTCGATTCGAAAGAACCTCGAGTCGATTATGCCTAGTGTGGATCACGAGGGCCTTGTCCACAAAGTCTCATTGAATAGGTAAGTGATGGGTAAAAAATGCAAGGATTCATAGGCTCGCATTTCATCAAGCATAACATGTGCATAAGTTGAGATCACAATAAGTAAGCAAATAAATTATGTGAACATATTAGAGTAAGCATGAATCATCCCCCACGTTGGTTTCCCCTAATTCCCCATTAACCCTAGTTAAGAGACTACTCACTCAATACTTGATGATTGATGGAAGGTTGTCAATCTCCCAATAATACCCAAATAATCTTCAATTACCCAAAATAAATGATGAACAATAGAGAAATTAAGGAAATGAGATTTGTATTAATGCTTAATTATGAGTTGATTACAAGATTACAATGAGATTAGAACATAAAAAGAGCATAAGAAGGATATGATAATCTAACTAGTACAATGAGGTATTTATACTAAGCATTAGGTACATAAATTAGGGTTACTAAGGGCTTAAATGACGATTAAGACCCTTAAGAAAAGTTGAGAAAGTGCTCCTCTCGAGGGAGATGCACATATCCGTTTTGGTGGTCTTCATGGAATATGCTCGTCCCGAGCGGCTTGAGGGAGGGACAGCCTGTAATGGAGAGGAATCCGAGCAGCTTGCTGAGGGCGACGCTCTGATTAAGAGGGGCCAGGATGAGCGGATTGGCCACAGGACGCTTGGATTGTAGTAGGCCAGGACGCTCGTCCCCTGCACTGCGATGGCCGGATTGTTAGCCAGTCAACTTCTTTTCTTTTCTTTCTCCAACAATCCTCAAGGATCTTGTTGGAGATGCAAGGATCTTCTCATCGTTGCCCACTTACTTCATTATTTACATCGGCCTTCTAGTCTTGTCTTCACTTTGATGTTTGGTCATTAGATTCAATCAATTTAGCTCCATTTTGCCATGAAAATGCAAGGTTCTTATACTCCTTTCCTACCAAGGGATCAAAACCTCAAAGAATATGCGAAACGAAAGACTAAAGATAGTAAATAACCCAATTATGCACTAAAAAGCATAGGGACGAGGCTAATTCGGGGACTAATTATGCTCTAAAATGAGTCACATCAGCCTAACAAGCCTTGAGTTGGTTTATGTCTTACAAGTCTTGTTGAAATGATAAGAGAATCATGCTTGGTTGTCAATCAAGCATTTCAACAAACATAACATGTGCATAACTTGAAAGTACAATAAGCAATCATTTATATGAACTCATTAAGCATGCATTTATCCCATAATTACTCCCCTAATCCCCCATTAACCTTAGCTAGAAGTCTACTCACTACACATCATGATTAATATGCTAGTAATGGTGTCAAACATCATAACATAAATGAACATGATGATTAAGCAAGGTAATAAAATAGGAGGTTAACAAATAAATAAAGAGGGATTAAGAAGGTTACCAACTTGGAAAGTAAAGATGAACATAAATAAAGAAGAATCCTTGAATAAAGATGGAGACTTGTCACTTAGTCTTAAAATACATACCCAAGAGTTCCAAATGTGAATAACTTAAGATGAACAAAGGAAAATGGACGAACAATAGAAGAAACCCTTTGATTAATGGTGGAGAGCTGTCAATTCTCCAATACAAACCCAAGAATTTTTCAAAGTACAAAGCTAAATCTAAGATTATTTGAGAAATAATTGAGGAATGATTAAAGTGCAATTTGTGGAATGATTAAAGACTAATCTATTCTAATCTACTCCTAATGATAACTTAATCTAGTCTTAGGGAACTTTGCCTACACTGAGAGGGCTTAATCTCTTAATTATTAAAAATGGAGTATATATAGTGGGCACAACATTAGGTTTAGCAAGGGTCGATTAGAAAACATGCTTAAGTGTCGAAGGAATAATCCCCTCCATGATTCAAGAGGATCCGCGCGAGTTTTAAAGGAGTTTAGTCCTCAACCCGGGCGGGTTGAATCTCACTCGAGAGGGTCAGTAGCTAACTCGAGCGGGTTGTCCTTAACTCGAGCAGGTTGAGTAACAGTTTCTCTTCCTTTGCTTCTGTCCTTATGATGCTTCCATATACTCCTTATTTCTATTATCATTGGTCACCATTCTTGCCTCCTCTTCATACTAGTCTGTCGAAGATCATCAACATGCTTCCGAGTATGCACGAGAGACGGGAATTTCGCCTCATTTAACTTCTTTCCTACAAGACACATTAAATGGACTAGGAAAGCAAATCGGATGCAATTTACGGATAAAATGGCTATGGAATGCTATATTAGTATGCAAAAATAGGTTGATTAGGGGACTTAATGTGCGTGATCATGAGCCACATCAAATATCCCCAAACCAAACCATTACTCGTCCCGAGTAAAGAGTTGACTAGAACTACACCTTTATTTAAAATATCCTAATAATAATATAACCGATGTGAGACAATTAGCGGGTCTCACTCCTCCCCTTGAACTCACAATAAGACATCTATGAGGTAAGATAATTTCTTGCAAGGCAAGGTGGAGCTTGCCAAAATGGGAATGCATCCCAGCATTAAGCACTCAAAACAAATAATGGATGCATCTACAAAATATTAGCCACTTTCCTCATCTAATTGGCTAGAGTACTAAAAGAGAAACAATCTAAGGGCACATACTCCGTCATAGATACTAGTGCTACAAACTACTAAGTCCAAATGGATAGATGTAAATCACCTCCTAGTAGTGTTGGACTAGATTACGCTCGTCCGAAATTACTAAATACTTTCGTCAAGAGTAGGGTCCTTATGGCTTTAGAAACACTGTAGGATTGTGGAATTCCCCCCTCTTGCCTAGACAAAAGGAAGGGTAGTCCCCTCTCCACCATGCAACAAAGATAAGAACATCAATGGATAAAAGGATTTCGAAGTATGTGAGTTTCATGATAGTAGTTTGCATTTGGGTTGCCCCCCCTCCCTCCAATATTTTTGATGATTTGGCAATTTTCAACCTTTGATTTTGCATTTTTGAACATTTTTTAGAGTAACCCCATTTGTAGCAAAGTACTTCTATAAAAGCATAGAAGTCTATTTTGCTCCTATTTAATTGATGTAATTGCAAACATTTGGCTTTGATTTTAACGTGAACTCAACTTGATGATTTTGTGCCCATTCACCTTTGGTTAGCAAAATGATAGATGGTAAAAATGAAAGAACGGTTGCATGGCATTGAGGGTCACCTTGGAATAAACGGTAGCCAAGGAGTTATCACACCACAAGGTACTCTTCATTAGGCTCTTGTGCATGGGTCAAACGATACTAGAATAACGGGTAAAAATGGTGTTTTAAGACTATACTAGTGAACAAAGTGTTAAGCAGAAAGATTATCTACAATGGCCTATGCACACTTGTCAAATTTCTAAATTAGGCATTTTCAAAAACTCTTCTAAATCCAACTACATTCCATGATGCAACCTACATATATATAAGTCTAAATACAAATGATTCTACCAACTAGTATGCCGTATAATCTAGATGCAACTCCTAACAACACATAGGTATACAAATAGCAACAACAAAAAACACCACTTCCTCCTTGGCATGTAAGCCCATCATCCTGATATGAGTAATGAAGAGAAATGGAAGGGAAATAGGGATTAGAGGGATCATACCAACCGGTCTTCACATTCCCTTGCTAATGCCTCAAATGAAGTGCCATATCTATGTGAGAATAGAACAAACACACAAGTATATACAATTCTACACTACTAAATTAAAGAACATGTTTTTGGTTTTTGAAATTTTCAAATTTTTGTGGATTTTGTTTTTATGAAATTAAAGAACATATTTTTAAGTTTTTTCAAAAAATTTTAAATGTTTATGTCTTACAAGTCTTGTTGAAAAGATAAGAGAATCATGCTACGTTGTCAATCAAGCATTTCATCAAACATAACATGTGCATAACTTGAAAGTACAATAAGAAAGCATTCATATGAACTCATTAAGCATGGATTTATCCCATAATTACTCCTCTAATCCCCCAATAAGCCTAGCTAGAAGACTACTCACTACACATCATGATTAAGATGCTAGCAATGGTGTCAAACATCACAACATAATGAACATTATGATTAAGCAAGGTAATAAAATAGGAGGTTAACAAATAAATAAAGAGGGATTAAGAAGGTTACCAACTTGGAAAGTAAAGATGAACATAAATAAAAAAGAATCCTTGAATAAAGATGGCGACTTGTCACTTAGTCTTCAAATACATACCCAAGAGATCCAAATGTAAATAGCTTGAGATGAACAAAGGAAAATTGAAGAATAATAGAAGAAACCCTTTGATTAATGGTGGAGAGTTGTCAATTCTCCAATAAAAAACCAAGAATTCTTCAAGTATAAAGCTAAATCTAAGATTGTTTGAGAAATAATTGAGGAATGATTAAAGTGAAATTTTTGGAATGATTAAACACTAATCTATTCAAATCTACTCCTAATAAGAGCTTAATATTGTCTAAGGGAACTTTGTCTACACTAAGAGGGCTTAATCTCTTAATTATTATAAATGGAGTATATATAGTGGGTACAACATTAGGTTAAGCAAGGGTAGATTAGGAAAGATGCTTAAGTGTCGAAGGAATAATCCCCTCCATGATTCAAGAGGATACACGCGAGTTATAAAGTAGTTTAGTCCTAAGCCCAGGCAGGTTTAATCTGACTCGAGCGGGTCGGTAGCTAACTCGGGCGGGTTGTCCCCAATTCGAGCGGGTTGAGTAGCAGTTTCTCTTCGTTTGCTTCTATCCTTATGATACTTCCATATACTCCTTATTTCTATCATCATTGGTCACCATTCTTGCCCTCTCTTCATACTAGTCCGTCCCAGATCATCAACATGCTTTCGAGTATGCACAAGAGACGGGAATTCCGCCTCATTTACTTTCTTTCCTACTAGACACATGAAATGAACTAGGAAAGCAAATAGGAAGCAATTAACGGATAAAATGGCTATGGAATGCTATATTAGTATGCAAAAATTGGTTGATTAGGGGACTAAATGTGCGTGATTGATACGTGCATTTTGTATAGTATTTTTAGCCTATTTTAGCACGTATTTCTATGTACTTTGGTACTCTTTATATTGCATTTTGCCCCGAATTGGCTAGTTTGGTTCGTTTTGTACGTTTTGTAGGAATGAATGTAAATGTAGTGGAATCGTACCATTTTCGTCCTTTTTTGCATGAATTTTGTGGAGACGGGATTTTCAGAGTGAGATCTTGCATTGGGATGCGTGAAGCACTGTCTACGAGGCAGTCGGTTACGAGTTTGAGCTGTTTTGGAGGAAGAATATTCATTCGAGCTGTTTTATTGCTCGATCGAGTGGTTTCTATGGCTGGAAATGGTAGATCAAGTGGTATATTACTCGATCCAATATAGCTGGAATTAGGAGTTACTCGATCGAGTAACAATTCTACGCGATCGAGTAGATTAATTGGCGATGTACTCGATCAAGCTATTTCAGACTGCTCGATCGAGTGGTTTTGTCTTTCATGGGCTTTAATTAGTCTGTGAACTTGTTTTTAGCTTATGGACTTAATAATTTTTCTGTTTAAACGCATAATAAGTAGGTCATTACCATTCAGTTTTTATCTTATCATTCATCTTTCACTGTAAACACTACGTTGCTTTCTCTCTTTCACTGTAACTTTTGCTTTCGGATTTTCTCGCTCGGATTTAGTTGTTCTTTACGCCGGATTCTTGCGATTGTAATCCCTTACTCTCTTTTATTCTTAATCTTTCATTTATTCATCTTAATTACTCGTTTTGTTCCTTTAATTTTCTGCCCTAATATCTTTTATGCAATTTAATTATTGTTTCATTACGTTTAATGTTGGTTTATTCTTTGTTATTAGTTTTGACAATATTAATAGCATGAGTAGCTAATTTGTTTCATGTTAGGATTGTGGGAAATATCGGTATACTTCATCAAGAATTCGGATTATAACGAAATTATAATTATGAAATTGCTAGTCATAAACGAAATTGCATAAACAAAAAAAGGTAGAGATTAGAATCAACCTTTGGTCCTAGCAATATGGCCTAAGAACAATATCGAGATCGATATTCTCCTAATCGTTGCACCCAAAATTCTTTAAGAAATGCCTCTTTTCTTTGCTAGAATAGATCCCTAATTTCTTATGAATTTTTAGGGTTTGTGTGATGTGAGAATTAGGTAAAAAAGAATAAGAGAAATGACCTCCCTTTCCTCCTCTTAAAACCGTGCAAGGAGAGTAAAATGGGAAGATTTTATTCTTTCCCTTTTTTCCTCTTTCTCGGTTTCACCAACCACAAAAATAAGGAGAAAATTCTTCTTATTTTTTTTGTTGTTCTCAAATTGTATATAATGTGTATCATATTAATTGTCAATTCTGTCGACATGTATTAATAAGTCCACACACAACTGTTTGTAGTCGATTTATTAATACCGGTCTGTCAACATTTTATTATGACAATTTCGCATAATATATACGTTAACTATAAATATAACATATTTATAATTTGCTAATTAAATATAACTGGTTACGTTTAATTACGAATTAACATCTTAATTCGTTTAAGCTAACATTATATACATTAATTAAATATAACAGTTTATATTCAATTTACGAAATAACAGTTAATTCGTCTCATCTAATATTATTTAATTGTATTAAATAATCGTCTCATCATCACATTGACTAACTATTTAGTCAAATACATGGACTAACCTTTTAGTCATATAAGGCATAAATGTAATTATATTTTCATATAATAACATCTCTCAAACACATCCTTTAGGTGTGACTTTTAGAGACCAGTTGATCACCGCCATCAGTATGATAATAACGTCAAACTTCTAGCAAGCCAACCGTTATTAATAAACGTTAATCAACTGATAAAATAAAAACTATACCCTTGTCAACCTATAAGAGATTTATATATATTATCACACTAACTGTGGAGGACACAAGCTCCAACAAACTCCCACTTGTCCTCACAAGTGTATGTGCGATAACCGATTCTCATATCATAAAATTTCTCGCACTCAATGAAAAACAATTTGCAAAATCCGTATTCACAAAGGTCGTATTTTACAAGTGATCAATATCAAGAGTGGTTTTCCCGACTAGAGGGTAACTTAACTGATAAACGAATCATCATTCGAGCATGGCCATGCATTTCAGTTACAACTCCTCGAGTGGCCCTAAGAAATGACTAAACCTGATAAAGGTTGGATATTTTCTTCAACTCGAATCCTGCAGATATAAGCACAGTATGAAATGACCCAGTGAAAATCTGCTTAGCCTCATATTGTGGTCGACCATGAGAAAGAAACCAAAGTCACTCAAAAACTGTCTTAATCTCAAGAGACAGTCGATAGTCAAAAGAATCGACTCTAGGAACACAATTGACGTCCAATCCACGACCTGGCACCGAATGTTTTTAAACATTTAGGACTCCATTACGTTGTCACAATTTGTCCTACAAGGTATCGTTATAACTCGCATCCGTGATCGATCAGCCAACCGTTTGACTTATGGCTTGTTGACCCCACCATCAATCAACTTCACAATATAATAGCCAAAGTTATCAGCTCATGTAGGCGATTACGGACCAAAACAAATATAATGTAATTCAGTTCACTTTCTGGCGTTCAATGTTGTCGTACAATCCACATGAAAAACAAAATATGAAATAATACGATGAAGTTATAAATAGTATATGAAAAAGATAATGTATCGAATCCATTAGCAACTACTACAACTCAGGAACACGTTTAATTCCTAGGGAAATAACGTGCCCTTCATGCTTATCATATTTCAATGGTTTAGTGAGAGGGTCCGCGATGTTATCATCCGAAGCAATCTTGTCAATCACTCTCTCCTCTTGCTCCACGTAATCACAGATCAGATGAGCCTTCCAATGTATATGTCTCGACTTGTTGCTAGACTTAGGCTCCTTGGCCTGAAAGATGGCACCTCTATTGTCACAATAGATGGTGATTGGGTCATTCGAACTAGGAACTATGGTTAGTCCTTGTAAGAATTGACGCATCCATATAGCTTCCTTTGTTGCTTCTGAAGCAGCATAGTACTCGGATTCAGTAGTAGAATTTGCTACAACTTCCTTTTTGGAACTCTTCCAGCTGACCGCAACACCATTAAGAGTAAAAACGAATCCAGATTGAGATTTTCAATCATCTAGATCTGTTTGGAAGCTAGCATCTGCGTAACCGATTGCACATAGCTTAATATCTCCTCTATAAGTCAATACCCAATCCTTAGTCCTCTGTAGGTACTTAAGGATGTTTTTAACAGCTATCCGGTGTGTTTCACTTGGATTGCCTTGGTACCGACTCGTCATACTCAATGTATATGCCACGTCTGGACGTGTGCATATCATGGCATACATGATTGATACTATGGCTAATGCATAAGGAACACGACTCATGCGCTTGACCCCTTCAGGTGTCTGGGGTGACTGAGACTTGCTCAAATGTATTCCAGACGTCATTGGAAGGTTCCCCTTCTTGGAGTTGGTCATGCTGAACCATTCAAGAATCTTATCTAAATAACACTCCTGACTCAGTGATAACATCCGTTGTGACCAATCTCGATAGATATGGATTTCCAATATGTGTTATGCCTCACCCAGATCTTTCATCTGGAAATGGTTCTTCAACCATCCTTTTACCGAAGATAAGAGAGGAATGTCATTCCCAATCAAGAGTATGTCATCAATATACAATATCAAGAAAGCAATATTGCTCCCACTCGAATTGACATATAAGCATGGTTCCTCGACCGATCGAGTGAAACCATACTCTTTTATCACCTGGTCGAAACGATAATTCCAACTCCGAGAAGCTTGCTTAAGTCCATAAATGAAACGCTTAAGCTTGCACACTTTCTTAGGATTTTCAGGATCTATGAAACCTTCGGGTTGTACCATGTACAATTCCTCCTCCAAATATCCGTTTAAGAAGGCGGTTTTCACATCCATCTGCAAAATTTCATAGTCATGAAAAGCGGCAATCGCTAAGATTATCCGAATGGAACGCAGCATAACTACGGGTGCAAAAATTTCATCATAATGCAATCCGTGCACTTGAGTGAAACCTTTTGCCACTAGTCGTGCTTTATAGGTATCTGGTTGCCCGTCTACATAATGCTTTATTTTGTGAAGCCATTTGCACTAAAGAAGTCTTACCTTGTTAACTAAATCAACGAGATCCCATACGTCATTCTCATACATGGAGTCCATCTCGGATTGCATGGCTTCTAGCCATAGCTTAGAGTCGGAACATGTCATGGCACCTTTATCGGTAGCGGGTTCATTACTCTCTAGGAGCAAAACGTCATTTTCCTCGACCATACCAAGGTATCTGTCTGGAGGCTTAGAGACTCTACCCGACCTCCTAGGTTCCTGAGGAATATTAACTGTATCATCAGTTGAAGGAATAACTTCCTCCATCTGTTCCTCGGTTGTTAGTTCTTGAATCTACGACAGCTCGAAGGTTCTATTACTTGACTTGTTCTCGAGAAATTCTTTCTCTAAGAACTTTACACTAGCCGCAACAAAAACTCGATGTTCGGTAGGCGAATAGAAGTAATGACCAAACATTCCTTTTATATAACCAATAAAGTATGTCTTGACCGATCGCGGGCCGAGCTTATCCTCGTGTCTCCACTTGACATAAGCCTCGCAGCCCCAACCCGAATAAAGGACAAGTTAGAGACCGTTCCTTTCCATATTTCATATGGAGTCTTGTCGACAGCTTTAGACAGACTTCGGTTAAGTATAAGAGCAGCTGACAAAAGAGCAAAGCCCCATAATGAATCAGGTACTACCATGTGACTCATCATGGATCGAACCATATCAAGTAGTGTTCGATTTCTCCGTTCGGACACACCATTTAATTGAGGTGTTCCAGGTGGAGTGAACTGTAAAACTATTCCACAGTCTTTGAGGTGTTGATCAAACTCATTTGAAAGATATTCGCCACCTCGATCTGAACGGAGTGCTTTAACCTTTCTTCCCAGTTGGTTCTCAACCTTATTCTGGTATTCCTTGAATTTTTCAAAAGACTCACTTTTATGCTTCATTAAGTAGACATATCCGTATCTACTCAAATCATCCGTGAAAGTGATAAAATATCTATAGTCGTCTCTTGCGGTGATTGACATAGGTCCACATACATCAGTATGTATGAGTCCTAATAGGTCACTAGCGCGCATTCCAACACCTTTGAAGGAAATTCGAGTCATTTTGCCGATAAGACATGATTCACACATGCCAAATGAAGAGAAATCAAATGTGGGAATAGTCCCATTATCATTGAGTTTCTTCACACATTTTTCATTTATGTGTCCCATTCGACAATGTCATAGATAAGTTTGATCTTTGTCACCAACCTTTAGTTTCTTATTATTCACATGTAATATATCTGTGGTTTGATCTAAGATATAAATTCCATTCATGGAAACTGCTTTGCCATAAACCATTTCATTAAAAGAGAAAATACAACTATTATCCTTTATTGAAAATGAAAAACCGTCTTTATCCAGTACGGAAACAGAGAAATAATATTCTTAGATAAACTGGATACATAGTAACAGTTATATAAATATAACTCAAAACCACTAGGGGGCTGGATTACATATGTTCCCATTGAGACTGCAGCAACTCGTGCTCCATTCTCGACTCGCAGGTCCACATCACCCTTTGCGAGGGGTTTGATGTTTTTTAGGCCCCGCAAATGATTACACAGATGAGAATCACAACCAGTATCAAGTACCCAAGTTCCGAAACTTGCATGGTTAATCTCAATCATATGAATATAAGATTATTGGAATATGTGTCCTCCGACAATAATGCGATCACAATTGTCGATCATGATGATCACATGTTTAAATCTCATTTTTAAGAATACGTAAGGGATGATTCATTTTATAGCCAACTGATCAACATTAATCGGTAACGATTGGCTTGCTAGAGTTTGACGTTACTCTCGTGGGACGGTGGTGGTCAGTTGATCCCTTAAGGTCACACCTAAAGGATGATGCCCTTATCCGTAAAGTTGATTAATTGTATGACGATACAAGTTAATAAATTCCTTAAAATTGAACAATTCAATTTGCGAGAGAGAATATTGATATCTTATTATAATGGGATTAAATAAGATTTATTTTAGTAATTGAAATACTTTATTACTAAAATTGTTTATTGTTTGTGAAACAATAAAGATAAGAATGAATGGTTAATTATAATTACAAGATGTTGTGAATTATAATTTTATGACCCATTTTATTTATGTGATCAAGTATCACTAGTCAATTTGTTGTACGTAATTTAATTAATTCATGAAATGATATTTATGTGATAAATATGCATCAAATTAATTAATAACATGTAACATACTACATGTGACATATTGTGTGACAAATGACAAATTGACAAAATAAAATGGTAGTCCATTTTATGTATATAGATCGAAATAATGGAGGTGGAAGGTGTTAGTGGGTGAATTATTTTATGAGATAAAATAACCTAATCATGGCCTACCTACAACTAGCCTTACACCTACTCCTACACATATTACAGACCTAATTTTGGGAAGACAAAAATAGAAAGTAAGATGCCCTATGTTGGTAGTCCCAACCATGAACCCTCCTCTAGTTTTAAGGGAATTAGTTCTCTTATTCATTCATTCTAATATATCACATGCAAAAGTTCATGAATTTTCTCTTCTCTCTTTAATCTTCATCAAAACATGATATTTTTGATTCAAATTGTTGATAAAAGATTACTAAAAGTATTAGTGTAATATATGAGTGTTAGTAATCAATTTTAAGGTAAACTACTATACTAATATCTAGCTAATATTAATTAGTGGGGATAAGGGATAATCTTGGGTGCAATCAAGAGGAGAATCTCTATTTTCGGATTTTTAGAGGATCATCCTTATATTCATGGAAAGCTCAAGAACTAATAAGAAGGAGATCTTGTTGGTGCCCATAAAACCGAAATCCCATAGTAAGGAAAATGTTTTCTCATATCTTGTAATTTATGTTTGCATGCATAAGATCTAGTTTTAATTTTATGATTAAATTAAAATGTAACATATATGAATATGTTGAGTATAATAAGATATAGATTTTCAACAAGCGGTATCAAGAGCCTTAGGTTGTTTGAATGCAAATCGGTTATAGTTTTTCCGAGTTATACGATTAACATATAAAACTTATAAATTTGTGTTTATTATGATATATCACGAAATCAATTTTGCATGTTAAAGTTTCTGATCCTAAAATGTATTTAGGATTTTTTGGTTAATTTATGGATTTTTATTGTTCATTTTATATAATAATGGCATTAAAATGTTATTTTTATGATAAAAATGTCATTTTTGGACGAAAATTAGCTAAACATTGAATTTTCCAGTGGTGTTTGGATATATTTTCACATATATTATGTTTATATTACCCGTACATTATCATAATTTTTGGAGTTCTTATGCTCAAAATATGGATTTTTCATGATAAAAATCGAATTTAAATGAAAAATAGGTTAATATGAGAAATATTTCGAATCTGGTCATTGAAATTTAGTATGTTGTCACATGCAATGTTACAAGATGTGTGTAAAATAATAGGCTCTAATGAAGTCTTTATGCATGATTTATGATTTTTTGATGAAAAATAGCATAAATAGTGACTTTAATTAGTGAATAATTGCTAAAACATACTTCATGACTAAGGAAAAACGTCACATATTGCATTTTATTACCTTTTTCAGATATAAATTTGGAAAGTTGATAAATATAATTTTTCTCATGTTTTTATGATTATAATTGATAAATCCGATAAACCGCAACATTGTTTTTCCCGACAAATTTCGAAATTTGTAACCTAAGTTTTTGGACATTATGAGTGTCATGGTATTTTTTCCAGAATGTTCATGAGTTTAAATTTCAAATTTCAAATTTATTTGAAATTTTTGTGATGTATTTGAAGTTGATAGCATTTTATTGTAATTTTGAGTCCATTAATGAACAATTTTAAGAAATATAAGTTAATTATTGTCAATATGTTAGTGGAGACTAATTTTGAGTCCTAAGTAGGTTAGGGTAATTAACTTGTGCATAAATATGATTTTATGTAATTTATTGTGATTTTAAAAGGTTGAATCACGCAAATCCGTAAAAACCGTTTAATATACGATATTCGCTCCTTAAAGGCGATTTAGCATAAAATTGGGCATGTTCATACATATTATAATGCTGCATTTTATTTATGATTGTCATAATCTTAATTTTATGTAATTTTTTAATTATGTAATTTTACTTAGTATGACCTTAGTTTTTAATTGGTATTACACGAAATGTATGGGAATATCGATTCGGTTGTAATTTATTGTGATCTCGTATCATCGTTTTGTAATTTAATATATTTATTTTTATTATTATTTTAATTACAAATGTATAATAGGAAATTATGTAATTTGTTATGTAATTTATTTATACCGGAGATCCTTTAAGACGGTGCCACTTAAGAGGGCGATCCATTAAAGACGGTGTTACCTTAAGATGCGTGCCAAAACTGAAGTTTAAGGGACCAATGGAGTTGGTTTCCGAATTTGTAATAGTTTATTAGATTTACTATTTTAGGAAGGCCATACTAGGATTTATATTTTATGCTTTGCATTTTATTTATATGTTGCATGCATCGCTAAATCGCCATAACTAAAACATGCATTATCTTTAAATCGAGTTATTCGACCGTGTCAATTACAATTATCGTAGTTCACAGCTTTAGTTCACTTAAAACGTGATAGATAATAAATTGACATGACCTCTCGCTAAAATAAACAATTGAGACTTAGCCTTACCAAAAAGTAGAAACCATGAAAACCTATTTCATGAGGGAGTGTACTCGCCCCTACCGGGGTACAAACCTTGTTACGTAGGGGAAGTGGGTGATAAATGTATATCCACCGAATTCATGTTGATAAGGGATGAATAGGCCCTACCGTGCCCAAGTTGATGTGGATTTGGAACACGGACACATTTATTCGAAATTTGGATTGAGCTCAACGGAAGTATTCGTGACCGTAGTCGCATGTGTTCCGGGCTAAAGATAAATATTAATGTAATTTTATCGAACAAGAGTTCTAAAAGTAGAATCGATTAAAGCGTTAATCCACCGAGTTATATTGATAAGGGATGAATCGGCCCTACCGTGCCCAAGTTAATATGAATTTGGATCTTGGAATCATTTATCATAGTTGGGTAGAGGTCACTAGGTAAATGCTTTACTTGTTATTATATTTACAAGTATTATTATAACGATAAATGTTAAGTTTTTTTTCCACCATTCCGTAATCATATTGTTCTATTTCTTTACCACAATTCATATATGATATCATTTCGATTTTTGATTCAAATCTCCATTAAAACATCGTAACTAAAGACAAATATGAATTTGCTTCTAAAACCTCATATAAACCATTGCTAAGGATCTCTTGCGAAGAGTATAGATAAAAGTTATTCGTGATCAAAAGGGTTTTTGATTCTTAACTAACATATCTACTTACAATGAATTGTTTCTCATATGCTTAATTGAGTTAAGTACTTTGAAACGTTACATCATTTTGGTAACGAGATTCGTTTGAAATCAAAATTGACCAAAATACCGTAACCACTTCAACGAAAGTTTTAAAGACTAAATGATTGAATTGAAGAGTAGTCTTCATAAGATTCAACTTTGCTTCTCTAAGTAAAGACTTATTGAAATGAGTGGGAGCATTCTCTTAAACCGTTAAGGATAAGGTTTTAAAGAAGTAAAATTAGAATGGAATTGATACAAGGTAATGCTAAAAGTAAACTTATTAAGAATAACGATACTAAACCTATCAATCCTGACGGATATAGTTTCCATTGTCATAAATGTTGGACACTAGAAAGGAAACTACCCCAAATTATTGAAGAATCAACAAGTTAGTTGTGGGACATCTAATGGGACCTTCTTCTTTAAATGTTTAATTGATTGACATAAATTTTGATAGTACTACTTCGTCAATATTAGAAACCGGTGGTGGTTTTCATCATTATGTTTGATACATAGGATGACTAGAATATGACGACTAGCAACCATGAAGTCGAGAGATAGAGTCATTGTGTACTAAATCTAGTTTTTCGGTTTGGAGTTGTACTTAATTGTGACTATTAAGTACAACTCTAAATAAGAATATAAACTTGTTAAGATACAAAAGAGGTTTCACTTTTGTGACATTATACACCACGATTTGATGTATGGCTAGCCCATTATCAAAGTGAATATATTCTAAACCAAACTAGAATGATACATCATGTAGATGATGCAAAACTCAAATTGGTATCCCAAGAATAAACCTTAAATTTTGGAATGATGAACGCAAAGAGTTATCGAGTACTCTTGAAACCATTAGAACTTATGGTATATGCGTATCTTGTATTCAAAGCAAGATGTCTCGTACGTTTTGGTTGAAAAGGAGATCGAGGTTGTAAATCATTGATCCAAAATAGGTTGATCATTTTCTTTTACCAACGATTTAAGTTGACGCTAATGTGTTCACTTGATAAGGTAAATAGAGAAATCTTTGAAGAAGTTCAAAGAGTTCGAGGAATCACGATTTAGTCGTGATGGGATTATCAAAGTGAAGACTTTGATATAAGCCAAATGAAATGTGATATAGTTTCACAAGTTAATCTCTCTTAACACACATTATGGGATAATTTGTGGTTGGATAAGAAATCAAACGCTATTTGATATGGTTTGGACTTCAATCAAGTTACTTTGAGTTACTTGATCCTTTTGGGGATTTTATCATTTTGCCTAAATTATTTTTCCACTAAATCTAAAACGAATCATATGAGATATGAAATGGTAGAGTACCATGCTTGTAAGTTTTCAAAAGAAAAAAATGCCCAATTTTTCCTTATTATAATCATGAGTACAACAGGTTTGTGGCTCGTGAAACTGTCTTTCTAAAATACAAGTATATTTCTAGAAGACAGAGTGGGAGAAATTATTCAAGAACCACAAAGAATGTTATGTCGCAAGAAACTGGTCTTTCTTGGCTACATGAGACGTTTTGTGTAAGACATTGTTTCTTCAAAACCTAGGAGGTTAAAGTCATCACTTGTTGAAAATGATGAATTAGTGTTACTTTTAGAAAGTAAAGAGCTTGCAACTTACAAAGAAATTGTTTGATTCAAGTTGATTACTTCTAGAAAGTAATGAACATATGACTTACATGAGAATGTTTAAGTCACAACTCAATACAAGGCTTAGAGCCATGAAAATCCGAAATAAAAGGCTTGATTAGTGACAAATGGTTTTGCACTAGTTTAAATGCTTAAGTCTATTTGGATCTTCTTAGGGATTGTGTTTCATTATGATGATATACATATAGCAAGTGAATCAAAAACCCACTTCTTCAATTAGAAGGAATGTATTCAATATATTCCCTGAGTTTCATAGATTCTTGCAATCCTAAGATAATGTTAAACTTAAGAGAGGGTCTTAAGTAGGACATCAATGAGTTGGAATCAACATTTTTGATCATGTGATAAAACTTTTCTCAATAGGTTGAGAAGTTATGTTTATACATAAAGTTTAGTGGGAGTTACGGAAATTTTAATTAGTCTTATATGTGGATGACATATTGATCATTGGGAATGATTTAAGACTTTTTGATTAATATAATACATCTTTAATATCCGGATTTATGGAGATAAATCCACATAATATTAGCTTTAAATAAGAAGTCTTATGTTGATAAGATTTATGACTAGTTCAATCAAGTTGAACACATTTGATTGATTCCATTTGCTTCCGCTGCCGAATCAATTAAGTTGGAAATGATGTATAACACTTCATATACTTTGAGTATGATGAATTGTTTCAAATCGAATTTAAGTAATAGTTACCAAGTAAGCCATGAATATTACCCTTAAGTGCTTGCAGAAGCATTAAGGATGTAATGCAAAGTGTTTTTGATGCAATTTTGTGTAAGGGTGTTACACAAGTGACAATTGACAATTGAGATTGCGCATGGTTTCCGACAAAACCTTAATCAAAACACATTAGGATGGTGAAGATACCATTGTGGCTATGTTATTTAAGAAATAGATTTTCTAGAATCGTTCTAGGCAATAAAGAACAATGAGAAATATATACGACGGAAATTTAGTACACTTGCAATCATGAGATGTGCAAAAGGATGAGTCCAGCTCATTGTGAAAACAGTTGGAGCTATTCTAAGGCTAGAGAGCTTATGTCTAGATTGGATCTAGACACGTACTCAGAAAGTTTTGTAATGCAAATGTATACATTACAAAGGAAAATGAGTATGTAGTAAGGTTGAGTAAGGTACAAGAAGTTGATAAAACCTACAAATCAAAGCCTGCTCATAGGCTTAACATGATGAGTCATGTCATTTCAATTGAATTGAGATGAACAACTACATTCAAGATCAAACTGAATTACAGAATATGAAGTAGTAATCAGGCATTGACTATTCATATGTGATAATCACATTTGTCGTTCGAGTTTTTAAATCTAAAAACTCCTTTTATACCTTGTTACATCCAAATGGGTTGTAGAGATAATATTGACCCCCGTTAAAATGAACTCGGATTAACATGGTATTTGCCCATAGTCGCTTGTATGAGGTGACGTCTCGAAGTGACTAGAGTGTGATGCGATTGATGGCAAGTTCAAGTGTCATAGAGTCATATGAGAATGACTAGTCGATCACATAGGCAGACTGTTGGGAACACTTTGTCGGGCAGTGACCGCTTATAGAGTTCTGGCAAATTTATATAGCCTGGTTGTGGCGAGAGCTACTATAGTATTCTAATGAGTCGATTCTTTTGACTAAAGACTGTTCCCCTAAGGTGGCATAGTTTCAGATTAACTTTGATTTGTGTTACTACGACCTTCGTAAATGGGGTCAAATTGGCATATTTTTGGTTATGATGGTTATGGCTAGTCGAAGGGAACAAGTGCAATAGGAATTGTCCACCCCTTGTCAGGGTTATAACAATATCTCAAGGCCACTCGAGGAGTAATGAATTGGAAATGCGTGGCCATGCTCGGAAGGTATCTATGGTAGATAAATTTCGGTTAATCGGTTATTCTCCAGATCGAGGAAACCACTCTCGATAGGATCACTTGCAAGTACGACCCGAAAGACACCTTGCATTGAGTGGGAGATAGTAATAGGACAAGAGAATTGGTGACGCACACTTGTCGAGGACAAGTGGGAGATTGTTGGACTATGTGTCCTCCGACAATAATGCGATCACAATTGTCGATCATGATGATCACATGTTTAAATCTCATTTTTAGGAATACGTAAGGGATGATTCATTTTATAGTCAACTGATCAACATTAATCGGTAACGATTGGCTTGCTAGAGTTTGACGTTACTGTCGTGGGACGGTGGTGGTCAGTTGATCCCTTAAGGTCACACCTAAAGGATGATGCCCTTATCCGTAAAGTTGGTTAATTGTATGACGATAGAAGTTAATCAATTCCTTAAAATTGAACAATTCAATTTGCGAGAGAGAATATTGATATCTTATTATAATGGGATTAAATAAGATTTATTTTAGTAATTTAAATACTTTATTACTAAAATTGTTTATTGTTTGTGAAACAATAAATATAAGAATGAATGGTTAATTATAATTACAAGATGTTGTGAATTATAATTTTATGACCCATTTTATTTATGTGATCAAGTATCACTAGTCAATTTGTTGTACGTAATTTAATTAATTCATGAAATGATATTTATGTGATAAATATGCATCAAATTAATTAATTATATGTAACATACTACATGTGACATATTGTGTGACAAATGACAAACTGACAAAATAAAATGGTAGTCCATTTTATGTATATGGACCGAAATAATGGTGGTGGAAGGAGTTAGTGGGTGAATTATTTTATGAGATAAAATAACCTAATCATGACCTACCTACAACTAGCCTTACACTTACTCTTACACATCTTACACACCTAATTCTTGTGAAGACAAAAAGAGAAAGTAAGATGCCCTATGTTGGTAGTCCCAACCGTGAACCCTCCTCTAGTTTTAAGGGAATTAGTTCTCTTATTCATTCATTCTAATATATCACATGCAAAGTTCATGAATTTTCTCTTCTCTCTTTAATCTTCATCAAAACATGAGATTTTTGATTCAAATTGTTCATAAAAGATTACTAAAATTATTAGTGTAATATATGAGTGTTAGTAATCAATTTTAAGGTAAACTACTAAACTAATATCTAGCAAATATTATTTAGTGCGGATAAGGGATAATCTTGGGTGCAATCAAGAGGAGAATCTCTATTTTGGGATTTTTGGAGGATCATCCTTATATTCATAAAAAGCTCAAGAACTAACAAGAAGGAGATCTTGTTGGTGCCCATAAAACCGAAATCCCATAGTAAGGAAAATGTTTTCTCATCTCTTGTAATTTATGTTTGCATGCATAAGATCTAATTTTAATTTTATGACTAAATTAAAATGTAACATATATGAATATGTTTAGTATAATGAGATATAGATTTCCAACAAAGATGACATACCAACAGGAGTGACGCGGCCTGCTTTTATGTCCTCACGGTACACGGAACAGTTCCTCCTCCAATGTCCAGTCTTATGATAATGGTGGCATTCAATGTTATCGCCCTTTCTCTTTGCCTTGCCTTGTGAGCCACTAGTATCACCAGGCCCACTCTTACCGTTTCCTGACCTTTTAAACTTTGGCTTTCCTACAGTTAGGTCGCCGTGAGCTTTGCGCTTACCCTTATTCTTGTAGGAAATCATGAAAACATCTTGCTTCATGCTCCCACTCAATTTCATATCCTTCTTGGTCTGTACGAGAAGTGAGTGTAGCTCATGAGGACTTTTCTTCAAGTCATTCATGTAGTAATTTGCCCTGAAGAGGGCAAAACCATCATGAAGTGAATGAAGCATACGGTCAATGACTATGCTCTCACTGATTTTGCAATCAAGTGCCTCTAGTTTCTCGACATTCTCAATCATGTTAAGAATGTGAGGGCTAACCGGTTGGCCCTTCTAGAGTTTCCCATCAAAGAAGCGACAGGTATGCTCATAAGTAATGATTCTCGGTGCTTTTGAGAACTCATTAGTGAGCGTGGTGAAAATCTTGTTTGCACCTTGGGCAATGAAGCGTCTTTGCAAATTGGTTTCCATTGCAAAAATGAGTACGTTCTTTATCGCACCCGCTTCCATGACGAAGTCACTATAAGCAAGTGACTCGTTAGCTCTTGCATTGGGGCCTGGGTTTGGCGGTATTGGCTCAGTTAAGTACTTGAGCTTACCGTCTGCAATGGAAGCATTCCGTAATGATGCCTCCCAGTCCGCAAAGTTGGACCCGTCATTCTTCAGTCGTGTGGACTGATTCATGTGGTCCATGAAAGTTTTGAGCCAGGACCCTCGTGCAAGGCCCTCGTGCAAGCAGTATTATCAATATAAAACGAATTCTACACTGTGAAAAGAAGAAAAATATAATAAGCATACTCATCGTTATGATTTAAGTCTAATGCAAAACTGTTATAAGCGAAGACTCAAGCATTTATACAATTGATCTCCCTCAACAATTATATAAATGATCCCAAAACTCAATTATCTGTAAATTGATAAGCTAACCTCTTGGCTAATTCTACTGTTAGAATTCTTGGTTGATAAATTTCTGTAAATTCTATCTATACTCCATCATAATCACGAGAAACTCTTCGGATTATAATGTTGAGGTAAAATAGGTCCTATATGCCTACCGACGAAGAAGGGATTCATAGTTGTTTGGCCTTATAAAGACTCGTCTCAATTTTAGTTATAGAGAAAGATCCCATCAACTTAGTTTTAATTCATTTTAAGTGAATTAATATCTAGCATGCGAGAATGAATAAACTAAGGTGATGGCTTAAAATAGTGTGACATCTTTATGTCCATGATAACTAACATCCAATCTATATGAGTCAATTTTGATGCGATGAAAAGCAATAAGAAAGGAAAAACGAAAATAAAACAAAGTCCTAGTGTGGCATATCTACCAAAATGAACATAAATACAACTTTGGAATCCTTCCTAGGACCCGAGAAGCTTGTCTTGATGTTCCAACTTGGTCCACGTAGCGGGAGTGAGCAATCCAATATCCTTCTTTAGTCTTCTCAAAATTACAATTAAAAAATTACAAAAATAAACCTATTTACCTTCTAATTTTCAAAACATAACACTTAAAGAAAACCAAAGGAGATTCGAGATCTCAAAATTACATTAAGACTATGTTTACATCACTACGAAAACATAATCAACTAAGGCCACACTAGGTAATATAAAATTACAACCGATTGTAAAAATACGTAAATTAAACCATTCAACAATTCATACAACTAAATAAAAATGCATCAACTATAAATAAACCATTCAAGACACAATTCCTTAATTATGTAGAGTAATTTATCCCAACCACCTATTTTAAATTTATCAAAATTATGTGACAATTCCTCTATTGCTCACAATAATTCCAATCTTAATTCACATTAACTAGTGTTATGAATTAATCCAACATTATTTTAAACCTCTTTAAAATAATTGGGTATCTAAAATTTGTGAACCTTTTCACAACAAACAATCATACATTATAAATGTAATGTATAATTATAATTGGCCGAAATAAACATTAAAAAAAAACAAAAAAAAAAAATTTCTCTCGACATTTTGCCAAAAAAAAACAATAACAGTTTTTTTTTTCTTGTCTCGGCATTTAGCCTAAAAACTTAAAAAACAGTTTTTCTTTTGTTTTCTTTTGTTTTCGAAAACAAACCCTTTTAGATGAACAAATTTGTTTAAAGTTGATATGATAACAAGATTAGCATAATTATCAACTTTTAATTTAAACATAGATCCAAACTAGATGATTCAATTTAACCTATTAAAATGAATATCTAAATCATGATTAAATTGATTATCTGAATATTTGATTCATCACAATTCATTTGAACATTATTAAATTAACTTGTATGCCAAAAACTATATAGCAAAAACAAATGAATCATCAACAATCAAAACGATTTCCATTTACATTTAAATTTAATTCTCATTAAATCAAAACATCTACAAATTTATCATATTATCATCTTAACATACTAAAACAACAATATCAATAAATCAAATGGAACAAAGCATCAAAAAAAAAAAAACTTTATGTCTCAGCAATTTTTTTTTTAAAACGGCCGAACCCTTTTTTTTTATTCTCAATTTTTTTGTTTAAATTCATTTATGAAAATCATATAAAATAATTCGTGGCCTATGCTCTAATACCACTTGTGGAAAATATCGGTATACTTCATCAAGAATTCGGATTATAACGAAATTATAATTATGAAATTGCTAGTCATAAACGAAATTGCATAAACAAAAAAAGGTAGAGATTAGAATCAACCTTTGGTCCTAGCAATATGGCCTAAGAACAATATCGAGATCGATATTCTCCTAATCGTTGCACCCAAAATGCTTTAAGAAATGCCTCTTTTCTTTGCTAGAATAGATCCCTAATTTCTTATGAATTTTTAGGGTTTGTGTGATGTGAGAATTAGGTCAAAAAGAATGAGAGAAATGACCTCCCTTTCCTCCTCTTAAAACCGTGCAAGGAGAGTAAAATGGGAAGATTTTATTCTTTCCCTTTTTTTCTCTTTCTCGGTTTCACCAACCACAAAAATAAGGAGAAAAATCATCTTATTTTTTTGGTTGTTCTCAAATTGTATATAATGTGTATCATATTAATTGTCAATTATGTCGACATGTATTAATAAGTCCACACACAACAGTTTGTAGTTGATTTATTAATACCGGTCTATCAACATTTTATTATGATAATTTCGCATAATATATACATTAACTATAAATATAACATATTTATAATTTGCTTATTAAATATAACTGGTTACGTTTAATTACGAATTAACATCTTAATTCGTTTAAGCTAACATTATATACATTAATTAAATATAACAGTTTATATTCAATTTACGAATTAACAGTTAATTCGTCTCATCTAATATTATTTAATTGTATTAAATAATCGTCTCATCATCACATTCACTAACTGTTTAGTCACATACATGGACTAACCTTTTAGTCATATAAGGCATCAATGTGATTATATTTTCATATAATCTAATCTCTCAAACACATCCTTTAGGTGTGACTTTTAGGGACCAGTTGATCACCGCCATCAGTATGGTAAAAACGTCAAACTTCTAGCAAGCCAACCGTTATTAATAAACGTTAATCAACTGATAAAATAGAAAGTATACCCTTGTGAACCTATAAGAGATTTATATATGTTATCACACTAACTGTGGAGGACACAAGCTCCAACAAGGATTAGGGGATCTACGGTAGAAATGTGACGATATAGTAAATAGGTTAGATGAATTAATTGTGAGACTCTGTCCCCATAGCAATATAATTGTATTTACCGACTTAGTTGAGTGCACGCTTCTGAGTCACCATTTTAATCTGGTTAAATTTAATCCTGGATCGGAAGATTGGACTAAATAGGCCTGCTATAAACAGTAGACTACCCTGACGAGGACGGAAGTTAAGTTAGTTGGAATCTAGAGTAGAAAGTGGACCGGAAGGACCATTCCATTTCCATCTCGCAGTAATTTATCTAAGTTGTTTACAGTTGAGTCACTGGACTACCGTAGTGAACCGAAATCCTGACATGTCCCCTCTCTATTGATAGTTTATTCTCATTTTCTGTCTTTATTGCTCTTTCCTTGCTTCTCTTCCTTTAAATCTTTTAGTTTAGAAAACCAATTACAAAAACCCCATTTGTGACCAAATAGACGGACTCTTACAGATATCTTGCCTCCCTGAGGAGACTGACCTGACTTCCCTAGCTATATAGTTAGTTTAGTTAGTTATTTTTAATAGGTATACGACAGCTGTGTCAAATTTTGGCGCTTTTACCGGGGAGGCAATTGCCCTATCTGTCTTTGTTTCGTTTATTTTATCCGTCTCAAGGAATTTTTATTCCTTGAAGCAGTTCTTATTCATTTTCTTTCAGTATTTAGGCAATTGCCCAGGTCACATAGGTTGGAGTTAGTTTCAGCTGATTCTGAGCCAGAGAGACTGTTCAGGCATAGACTCCGTCTGCAAAGAGATTCACGAAAGAAAGACTTGAGTACTTTCGAACCAGAGCTTTAGCATTTCCTATTTACAGAAAACCCGTCTTTTGTAGAAGACACTTTCAGTTTTGTAAACCAACCAGTAAAGATGCCGAATATTGCAAGTCATTCGGAGCCTAAAGCGTCCTCTATTCCCAAAGGTTTCAATCTCCAAAATGAGGATGGAAATACTTTTGACATCCGTCCGCCCTATATCAATCTGGTGGAGAGAAATCTCATTAGAGGTGTGGCAGGTGAAGACCCGAGGAAGCATAAGAAGGTATTTACGGACTACTATTCTACTATCCCCACCACAAAGGGGGTAACTCAAGACAAGATTAAGAAGGTGCTATTTCCTTTTTCTTTGACGGACTCAGCCCGGGAGTGGCTGATTGATTTGAACCGCACGGCCGCAGGGGTCACAAACTGGGAGACGCTTGCCTTGCTTTTTATAAGAGATACTTGATGCATCATCCAACGGAAGATTCCAAAAGAACACTGACGATGATAAGGGTGTTGGGAAATGTGTCCTCAACAACAGTGCGATCACATGATTTAAATATCATTATTAAATCTCATTACAAGAATACGGAAGGGATGATACATAATATATATAGTCAACTGGTCCACACTTATCGGTAATGATTGGTCTAGAGAGTTTGACATTACTATCGTGCGACGGTGGTGATCAGTTGATCCCTTGAGGTCACACCTAAAGGACGATTCCCTTAATTGAAAAGGTTAATTAATTGTATACCGATACAGATTAATTAATTCCTTAAAATTGAACAATTCAATTTGTGAGAGAGAATATTGATATCTTATTGTAATGGGATTAAATAAGATTTATTTTAGTAAATAAAACGCTTTATTACTAAAATTGTTTATTGTTTGAGAAACAATAGAGATAAGAATGAATGGTTGATTATAATTACAAGATATTGTGAATTATAATTATATGACCCATTTCATTTATGTGATCAAGTATCACTAGTCAATTTGTTGAATGTAATTTAATTAATTTATAAAATTATATTTATGTGATAAATATACATTTAATTAATTAGTAACATGTATCATACTACATGTGACATATTGTGTGACAAATGACAAATTGACAAAAATAAAATGGTAGTCCATTTTATAAAGATGGACCGAAATAAGAGTGTAAAGGGAGTTAGTGGGTGAATTATTTTATGAGATAAAATAAGCTAATGATCACTAACGTACAACTAGCCTTACAAGCCTAAGGTATAGAAAAGAACAAAAAGAAAAGTGAAGGACCATATATTGGTCCCTTTTGCCTCACCAAACCGTGTGGCCTCTCTTCTAATTAGAGGGCCTTTGTTCTTTTATTATCATCACACTCTACCATTCAAAACACATGCAAAAGGTTCATGAATTATTTCTCTCTTTAATCTTCATCAAAAAGGATGAATTTTTTATTCAAATTTGTTCAAAAGATTACTAAAATATTAATGTAATATATGAGTGTTAGTAATCAATTTTAAGGTAAACCACAATATAAATACCTAGTACATATTAGTTTGTGAGTTTGAGGGATAGTCTTGGGTGCAACTAATTGGAGGGCTTCTATTTTGAGGTCATGTATGTTCATCCAATATTGGAAAGCTCAAGAACTAACAAGAAGGAGATCTTGTTGGTGCCCATTTGACCGAAATTCATATGGTGAGAAAATGATTTCTTCACTTATTTATTTTAGTTTGCATGCATAAGATATAGAATTTATTTTACGATTAAATAAATTTGAAACATATAAGAATATGTTAAATAATGAGATATAGATTTATAACAAGTGATATCAGAGCACAAGGTTGTTTGCTTGCAAATCGGTTATTGTTTTTCCGAGTTATATGATTAACAAACAAAACTTATAAATTTGTGTTACTATGATATATCACGAAATTTATTATGTATGTTAAAGTTTCTGATCCTAAAATTTATTTAGGATATTTTGGTCAATTTATGCATTTTTATTGTTCATTTTATATAATATTGGCATTAAAATGTGATTTTTATGATAAAAATGTCATTTTTGGACGAAAATTAGCTAAACTTCGAATATTCCAGTGGTTTTTGGATATGTTTTCAAATATATTATTTTTAGATGATATGGAAATTTTCATAATTTTATGAGTTTTTATGCTCGAAATATGGATTTTTTTCATGTTAAAAATCGAATTTAAATGAAAAATAGGTTAATATGAGATAAATTTCGAATCTTGACATATAAATTTAGTATGCTATCACATGAAATTTTACAAGATGTGTGTAAAATAATAGGCTATAATGAAGTCTTCATGCATGATTTATGGATTTTTGATGAAAAATAGCATAAATAGTGACTTAATTAGTGAAAAATTGCTAAAACATATTCATGACTAAGGAAAAACGTCACATGTTGCATTTTATTATCTTTTTCAGATCTAAAATTGAAAAGTTGATGAATATAATTTTTCTCATCTTTTTATGATTTTTATTGATAAATCCGATAAATCGCAACATTGTTTTTCCCGATAACTTTCGAAATTTTAACCTAAGTTTTTGAACATTATGAGTGTCATGATATTTTTTCCATAATGTTCATGAATTTAAATTTCAAATTTCAAATTTATTTGAAATTTTTGTGATTTATTTGAAGTTTATAGCTTTTTATTGTAATTTTGAGTCCATTAATGAACAATTTTAAGTAATATAAGTTAATTATAGTCAAATAGTTAGTGAAGACTAATTTTGAGTCCTAAGAAGTTAGGGTAATTAACTTGTGCATAAATATGAATTTATGTAATTTTTGTGATTATAAAAGGTTGATCACGCAAATCCGTAAAAACCGATTAATATACGATATTGGCTCCTTAAAGGCGATTTAGCATAAAATTGGGCATGTTCATATATATTATAATGCTGCATTTTATTTATGATTTTCCTAATTTTATTTTATGTAATTTTGAATTATTTAATTTTACTTAGTATGGCCTTAGTTTTTAATTGGTATTACCCGAAATGTATGGGAATATCGATTCGGTTGTAATTTATTGTGATCTCGTATCACCGTCTTGTAATTTAATAGATTTTTATTTATTTTAATTACATATGTATAATAGGAAATTATGTAATTTGTTATGTAATTTAATTATTCTGGAGTTCCATAAAGACGGATACATTCAAGACGGCGATACATAAAGACGGTGTTACCTCGAGATGCGTGCCAAAACCGAATTTCAAGGGACCAATGGAGTTTGTTTCCGAATATGTAATAGTTAATTAGATTTTCTATTTTAGGAAGGCCATACTTGGATTTAATTTATGCTTTGCATTTTATTTATATGTCGCATGCATCGCTAAATCGCCATAACTAAAACATGCATTATCATTTTAATTGAATTAATCGACCGTGTCAATTATAATTATCGTAGTTCAACGCTTTAGTTCACTTAAAACGTGATAGATGATAAATTGACATGACCTCTCGCTAAAACAATCAATTGAGACATAGCCTTACCAAAAAGTAGAAACCATGAAAACCTATTTCATGAGGGAGTGCACTCGGCCATCCCGGGGTACAAACCTTGTTACGTGGGGAAGTGGGTGATAAATGTCTATCCACCGAATTCGTGTTGATGAGGGTTTCATCGGCTATCACGTGCCCAAGTTGATGTGGATTTGGATCATGGACACATTTATTCAAAATTTGGATTGAGCTCAACGGAAGTATTCGTGACCGTAGTCGCATGTGTTCCGGGCTATAGATAAATATTAGAGTAATTTTATCGACCGAGAATTATAAAAGTAGAATCGATTAAAGAGTTAGTCCACCGAGTTATATTGATAAGGGTTCCATCGGCTATCCCGTGCCCAAGTTAATATGAATTTGGATCTCGGAATCATTTATCATAGTTTGGTAGAGGTCACTATGTAAATGCTTTAAATGTTATTTACAAGCATTAATAAAACGATAAATGTTAAGTTTTCCACTATTCCGTTATTATATTCTTCTATTTCTTTACCACAATTCATATACGATATCATTTCGATTTTTCAAAATCTCCATTAAAACATCGTAACTAAAGACAAATATGAATTTGCTTCTAAAACCTCAAATGAACCATTGCTAAGGATCTCTTGTAAAGAGTATAGATTAAAGTTATTCATTATCAAACAGGTTTTTGATTCTTGACTAACACATCTACTTACAATGAATTGTTTCTAATTTTGGTAACTAGATTTGTTGGAAATCAAAATTGACCAAAATAACGCAACCACTTCAATGAAAGTTTTAAGACTAAAACGAACAAATGAAGAGTAATCTTCATGAATTCAATTTTGCTTCTCAAAGCAAAGACTCATTGAAATGAGTGGGAGCATTCTCTTAAACCGTTAAGATGAGGACGAGGTTCAAGAAGTAAAGATTATAATGGAACTGATACAAGGTAATGTTAAAAGTAAAGTTATTGATAATAAAGATACTAAACCTATCAATCCCGACCAATAAAGTTTCCATTGTCTTAAATGTTGGACACAGGAAAGGAAACTACCCCAAATTATTGAAGAATCAACAAGTTAGTTGTGGGACATCTAATGGGACCTTCTTCTTTAAATGTTTATTTAATTAAAGATAAATTTTGCTAGTACCACTTCGTCAATATTAGAAACCAGTGGAGGTTTTCATCATTGTATTCGACACATAAGATGATTAGAATATGACGACTAGCAACAATAATGTCGAGAGATAGAGTAATTGTGTACTCAATCTAGTTTTTGGATTTAAAGTTGTACTTAATTGTGACTATTAAGTGCATAAAATCTAAATAAGAATATAAACTTGTTAAGATACAAAAGAGGTTTTCACTTTTGTGACCCTATACACCACGATTTGATGTATGGCTAGCCCATTATCAAGGTGATTATATTCTAAACCAAACTAGAATGATATATCATGTAGATGATGTAAGATTCAAATTGGTAACCCAAGATTAAACCTTAAATTTTGGAATGATGAACGCAAAGAGTTATCGAGTACTCTTGAAACCATTAGATTGTTAATGGTATATGCTTTTTGGTTGAAAAGGAGATCGAGGTTGTAAATCATCGATCCAAAATAGGTTGATCATTTTCTTTTACCAACGATTTAAGTTGACGCTAATGTGTTCACATAATAAGGTAAATAGAAAAATCTTTGAAGAATTTTAAAGAGTTCAAGGAATCACGATTTAGTCGTGATGGGATTATCAAAGTGAAGACTTTGATATAAGCCAAAGGAAATGTGATATAGTGTCACAAGTTAATCTCTCTTAGCATGCATTATGGAATAATATGTCGTTGGATAAGAAATCAAACGCTATTCGATATGGTTTGGACTTCAATCAAGTTACTTTGAGTTACTTGAGCCTTTTGGGGATTTTATCATTTTTGTCTAAATTATTTTTCCACTAAATCGAATCATATGAGATATGAAATGGTAAGGGTACCATGTTTGTAAGTTTTCACAAGAAACAAATGCTCATTTTTCCCTTTTCAATTATCACGAGTACGACGGGTTTGCGGCTCGTGAAGCTGTCTTCCTAAAATACAAGTTTATATCTAGAAGACAGAGTGGGAGAAATTATTCAAGAGCCACAAAGAATGCCACAGATAATGTTATGTCGCTAGAAACTGGTCTTTCTTGGCTACATGAGACGTTTTGTGTAAGACATTGTTTCTTCAAAACCTATGAGGTTAAATTCGTCACTTGTTAAAAATGATGAATTCATGCTACTTTTAAGAAAGTAAAGAGCTTATAACTTACAAAAGATATTGTTTGATTCAAGTTGATTACTTCTAGAAAGTAATGAACATATGACTTACATAAGAGTGTTTAAGTCACAACTCAATACAAGGCTTAGAGCCATGAAAATCCGAAACAAAAGGGCTTGATTAGTGACAAAGGGTTTTGCACTAATAAAGAGAGATTTCAAAGCAATATTGGTTGCAAAGGGTTTTGCACTAATTGAAATGCTTAAGTCTATTTGGATCTTCTTAGGGATTGTGTTTCATTATGAGGATACGCATACAGCATGTGAATCTAAAACCCACTTCTTCAAAAGAAGGAATGTATTCAATACATGTCATGAGTTTTATAGATTCTTGCAATCCTAAGATAATGTGCAACTTAAGAGATGGTCTTAAGTAGGACATCAATGAGTTAGAATCAATGTTTTGATCATGTTATAAAACTTTTCTCGATAAGTCGAGAAGTTGTGTTTATACATGGAGTTTAGTGGGAGTTACGGAAATTTTTAATTAGTCTTATATATTGATGACATATTGATCATTGCGAATGATTTAAGACTTTTGGAGTATTATAATATATCTTGAATATCCGGTTTTATGAAAATAAATCCACATGATATTTGCGTCAATAAGAAGTCTTATGTTGATAAGATTCATGACTAGTTCAATTAAATTGAACATATTTGATTGATTATATTTGCTTCCGCTGCCGGATCAATTAACTGAGTAATGATGTATAACACTTCATATACTTTGAGTATGATGAGTTGTTTTCAAAATCGAATTTAAGTAATCTTTACCAAGTAAGCCATAAAGATTACCCTTAAGTGCTTGCAGAAGCATTAAGGAAGTAAAGCAAAGTGTTTATGATGCAATTTTGTGTAAGGGTCTTACACAAGTGACAATTGACAATTGAGATTGCACATGGTTTCTGACAAAACCATAATCAAAACACATTAGGATGGTTAAGATACCATTGTGGCTATGTTAATTAAGAAGTAGATTTTCTAGAATCGTTCTAGGCAATAAAGAACAATGAGAAATGTTTACAACGGAAATTGAGTACACTTGCAATCACGAGAGGTCCCAAGAAGGATGAGTCCCGCACATTGTGAAAATAGTGGGAGCTATTCTAAGGCTTGAGGGCATGTGTCTTGATTGGATCTCGACACGTACTCAGAAATTTTTGTAATGCAAATGTATACATTACAAAGGAAAAAGAGTATGTAGTAAGGTTGAGTAAGGTACAAGAAGTTGATAAAACCTACTACCCAAAGCCTTCTCATAGGCTTAACATGATGAGTCATGTCATTTCAATTAAATTGAGATGAATAACTACATAAAAGATCAAATTAGATTATAGAATATGAAGTAGTAATCAAGCATTGACTATTCATATGTGATAATCGCATTTGTCGTTTGAGTTTTACTATAAAACTCTTTTATTATACTTTGTTACATCCAAACGGGTTATAGAGACAACATTGAACCCCGTTAAAGTGAACCCGGATTAACATGGTATTCGCCCATAGTCACTTGTATTAGGTGACGTCTCGAAGTGACTAGAGTGTGATGCGATTGATGGCAAGTTCAAGTGCCATAAAGTCATGTGAGATGACTAGTCGATCACATAGGCGATCATCATTAGGAACACTTTGTCGGGCAGTGACCGCTTATAGAGTTCTGGCAAATTTATATAGCCTGGTCGTGGCGAGAGCTACTATAGTATTCTAATGAGTCGATTCTTTTAACTAAAGACTGTTCGCCTAAGATGGCACAGTTTCAGATTAACTTTGATTTTTGTTACTACGACCTTCGTAAATGGGGTCAAATGAGCATATTTTGGGTTATGATGGATGTGGCTAGTCGAAGGGAATAAGTGCGATAGGAATTGTCCACCCCCTTGTCAGGGTTAAAACAATATCTCAGGGCCACTCGAGGAGTAATGAACTGGAAATGCGTGGCCACGCTCGGAAGGTATCTATGATAGATAAATCCGGTCAATTAGTTATTCTCCTGATCGAGGAAACCACTCTCGATATGATCACTTGCAAGTACGACCCAAAAGACACCTTGCATTGAGTGGGAGATAGTAATAGGACAAGAGAATTGGTGACGCACACTTGTCGAGGACAAGTGGGAGATTGTTGGGAAATGTGTCCTCAACAACAGTGCAATCACATGATTTAAATATCATTATTAAATCTCATTACAAGAATACGGAAGGGATGATACATAATATATATAGTCAACTCGTCCACACTTATCGGTAATGATTGGCTGGCTAGAGTTTGACATTACTGTCGTGCGACGGTGGTGATCAGTTGATCCCTTGAGGTCACACCTAAAGGGCGATTCCCTTAATTGAAAAGGTTAATCAATTGTATACCGATACAGATTAATTAATTCCTTAAAATTGAACAATTCAATTTGTGAGAGAGAATATTGATATCTTATTGTAATGGGATTAAATAAGATTTATTTTAGTAAATAAAATGCTTTATTACTATAATTGTTTATTGTTTGAGAAACAATAGAGATAGGAATGAATGGTTGATTATAATTACAAGATATTGTGAATTATAATTATATGACCCATTTTATTTATGTGATCAAGTATCACTAGTCAATTTGTTGAATGTAATTTAATTAATTTATAAAATGATATTTATGTGATAAATATGAATTTAATTAATTAGTAACATGTATCATACTACATGTGACATATTGTGTGACAAATGATAAATTGACAAAAATAAAATGGTAGTCCATTTTATAAAGATGGACCGAAATAAGAGTGTAAAGGGAGTTAGTGGGTGAATTATTTTATGAGATAAAATAAGCTAATGATCACTAACCTACAACTAGCCTTACAAGCCTAAGGTATAGAAAAGAACAAAAAGAAAAGTGAAGGACCATATATTGGTCCCTTTTGCCTCACCAAACCGTGTGGCCTCTCTTCTAGTTAGAGGGCTTTTGTTCTTTTATTATCATCACACTCTACCATTCAAAACACATGCAAAAGGTTCATGAATTATTTCTCTCTTTAATCTTCATAAAAAAGGATGAATTTTTAATTCAAATTTGTTCAAAAGATTACTAAAATTAATAATGTAATATATGAGTGTTAGTAATCAATTTTAAGGTAAACCACAATATAAATATCTAGTACATATTAGTTTGTGAGTTTGAGGGATAGTCTTGGGTGCAACTAATTGGAGGGCTTCTATTTTGAGGTCATGTATGTTCATCCAATATTGGAAAGCTCAAGAACTAACAAGAAGGAGATCTTGTTGGTGCCCATTTGACCGAAATTCATATGGTGAGAAAATGATTTCTTCACTTATTTATTTTAGCTTGCATGCATAAGATCTAGAATTTATTTTATGATTAAATAAATTTGAAACATATAAGAATATGTTAAATAATGAGATATAGATTTATATCAAAGGGATGGGCCCTTATTGAAGAGATGGCGACCCACTGTGCTGAGTATGGGAAGCCGAGGGATGGTATTAGAACAGTTTATGCAGTCGATAAGCAACTTCGGGCTCAGCTGCAAGCCATGAATGCTAGGTTTGATATGTTGGAGTAGCATTCTGCTGGGGAGCCTCAGACGGTTCATTTGCTTACTAGAGGAGGAACCGTCACATGTGAGAGGTGTGGGAGCAACGACGGTCACACTGCTATTGGCTGTCTTACAGAGAAGGAACATGTCCTTGCTTTTCAACAATACAAGCAAGAAGAGGGTTCCTATTATAATAACCAAGGGGAAGTCCATCCCAATTTGAGGTGGACAAGTCAAAATGTGCTCAATTCTACCCCTCCTCCGCAGCAGCAGCAACCATGTGTCCCTCCTCATAAGACTCAACAAGGCTTTCAAAAGACTCCTTCCTTTCCTACACATAATCAAGGTGCATCCTCCTCAGGTGGGGTAAGCGAGTTAGCTGAATTTTAGACAATGTTGCAGTCTTTGACAAAGCAGTGGCAGCTAAGTGACCAACAAAAAGAAGCCTCTATTAAGTCACTTGAAACCCAAGTTGCCCAATTAGCCTCAAACCAATCCACGAGGATGCAAGGTCATTTACCGTCACAAGCTGATAAGAATCCACTTGAAACGGTAAATTTAATTAATTTGAGGAGCGGTCGTTCATATGAGGGACCAGAATTGCTGAAATCAGACCCGAGGAAGGTAATTACTGCTGATGAACATTGTTCTGTTGAAGAAAAAGAGCTGACGACAAATAAATTACTCGATCGACTAATTTCTGGGGGTCGATCGAGTAAAACTGCTGAAGAAAGGACTCGATCGAGTGGAATTTCTGCTCGATTGAGTGAACAGGAAAAAGAAGAGCTCGATCGAGTAAATAAAACTACTCGATCGAATGATTTTGTTGAAGATTCTACTCGATCGAGTGAAATTTTGCTCGATCGAGTGTTGCGGACAAAGAAGACCTTGATCGAGAGGCTGAAAGTCCTCGTTCGAGAGGAAAGAAATCTCGTTCGAAGGATTTAGAGCTTGATCCGGCTGATACATTGGAAGAGAGGAACAAAGGGCTCGAAATACCCATCACGATGCCTTTCCCGAGGCGTTTGCAAAGTACTAAGGCTAAACAACAGTTCGGTAAAATTGCTGAACTCCTGAAAAGCTTGTAAGTCACTATGCCATTCGACGAATTGCTGACACAGGTACCCTCTTACCTTAAATTATGAAAGAAATTCTATCATGTAAGACGCACATTAACGACCATAAGATGGTACCTTTGACCGAGGTAGGGACAGCACTAGTTCAGAATAAGTTACCTCCCAAACAGTCACACCCGGGTAGTTTTTAGATTCCGTGTCACATTGGTATCCACTTAATTGATAACGCGTTATACGATCTTGGCGCTAGCGTGAGTGTCTTACCGCTGTCTCTTGCTAAGAAACTTGGTTTGACCAAGTTTAATTGCACAAATATGACTGTTCAAATGGCCGACCGTAGTATATCACGGCCGTTAGGTGCCATAGAAGACATACCTGTTAAGATCGGGAGGTTCTTTATTCCCGTTGACTTCGTTGTACTTGACATCCCCGAAGATACCCATACCCCTATTATTTTAGGGAGACCATTTTTATTTACTACCCGTGCAATGATAGACGTCGGGAGGAAGACATTGACTTTTCAAGTTTGGGACGAGGAATTGATATTCCATCAGTCTAAGTCCCGAAGGGCTCCCATGAAAGCTCAGCCTTGCAATGCCCTTTCTTCTACTGACCCTCCTATTGACACTCCAAATGAATATTTGGAATATTGTGCTGCTATTGTGACCCCTCCGCCTCAGTTAGAGAGCAAAAAGGAGGAAAGTTCGTCTGTTTTCCTTGCTGCAGGTACAGATGAAAATAATGAAGGAGCGGTCAATGGTTATTGCACAATTAATGTCAGTCAAAGTGGGAGCGATGATGCTAAAGCTGGTGAGAAAGGAGTGGGGACGAGAAAAGTTCGCGCATATGTGGACACCAACTATTCTCCTCCTAACGATTCAAGTTCAAGCTCATGGAAATTAAAGAGGACGATTAATGTTGCTGAGGTGACGTCCTCCAGTCAGAAGCCCTCCGAGGGGCTATTGAATTGCTTTGAGAAGTGAACGGGGAAATGCCCCGTGTAACAAATTGTATAAACAATTTTTAATTTCTTTTGGATTGTTTTATTGCTTTTAATTAGGACAATTACAGTTTAGACATTTTTAGCATAGATTAGAAGACTGTAGACTATTACTTTTTTTATTAGGTATTTCGGCATATTTCTGCGAGTGTTTTTATACAGGTTTGGGGAGTTATACGCAAATTCAAAGGCTTATACGAGGAAAAGAGCTCGATCGAGTACTTTTTATACTCGATCGAGTGAATTTTGTTCGATCGAATGATTCCATACTGCTCGATCGACAAAAGCTGAAGAGGGGAGTACTCGATCGAGTAACTTTTTACTCGATCGAGTAGATGAATACAAGAAGCTCTCGATCGAGTAGTTTTAAACCACTCGATCGAGTGATTTTGCAAAGGATACGCAGGGAGTCTCTTTAGCTTCCTTCTTTTTCTTATTACTTCTTATCCCCTTTCATTATTTCGTCCCTTCTCCTTATTTGCGATAAAAAAAACCCCCCAAAATCCTCCATTTTCTTGCCCATTTACCAAATCCACCACCTACATTTTATTCCTTGCTAATTAATCGTCCATTGCCCTCTATTTTCCCTTTTATTCTTGTTGTTTTACGCGGTCAATTAAAGGAATTAGGGTTCGCGATTTTTCGATCAAAAATCGCCCAATTTGCTTGTTGATTGTCGATTAATTGCTCTTTGTAGGTTCCTTATCATCAAGTAAGTAATTCTAATACTTCTTTGCATTTTAATTTCATTAATTTTGTTTTTTATGAAGAAAATAAGGAATTAGGGTTCGGTTTTCATCCTGGGTTGAATTTTTTTCGAATATCATTGTGTTCTTATCCATAATTTACCCTAATTGATGATTAATTTCCATACCTCATTGATGATTCACATGTTTAATTCGAATTTTTGGTGAAATTTGCGATTAAGGGTTAATTTCAGTCGAAATTTTCGACTCTGAATGGGATTCTTCCTGTTGCCATATGCCTAATTTCCATTAATTGTTGCTTTATTTGCTGCATTTGTCATCTGCTACCCTTACCTTATTGCTGTCTATCCGTCTTATTCGAATTTGTTGAGGAAAATTTGGGAATTTTTGTGCTGATAAGTCGATTTTTTCTACTGTCTTTGGGAATTCTCTGCTGTTTAACTGTTGTTTTCTTATCAAATTCCCCTGCACTATTTGGTTAGGATAGATTCTAGCTTTGTGCCTTCCACTAGCTCTACTGTCAGTCCATCCTTGCCTGAGACGGTGGTCCCTGCTGTCACCACCGCCTCCGTACCTGCTAGTACCGCAGCCGCTGCTTCTGTTTTTTTTGTTAGTGATGGCGGTACTGTTTTTGCACCTACTAGCACTGCTGCTAGCCTTTCTTTCTCAATGGCGGTCTTTGCTGCATCTACTATTGCAGCTACATCTTATATTTAGCCACGGCGAGCACCCCTGTGGCGGACTCACCTGCAGTCACAGCTGCCTTCAGGGCGGGCCTAGTTCCTCGTACCGTCACTGGACGGTCTTCTACCTCAGGTTCTAGAGGCCGCGGTCGTGGTCGTGCTACACCTACTGCTGGCCGTGTTACGATTCGAGTGGATGACACCCTTGACTCCCACCCTGAGTACCCGCAGGTAATTTTTGTTAATGGTGTACAACGTACTAGATTTTACAACTTAGATGACTGTGACCTTCTCCCTATGTGCTTTCTTTTCCGTTCGTCACTTCAGAGGCTCGGCTTATATGAGCCAGTCTGTGAGCTTCTACGGGGCACGGGGATGACCGACTTATTACCATGAGTGTCCACACCTTTAGGGAGTTGAGCCTTGAGTTTTTCAGCTCCTTTACCTTCTACTCCTGGGCACACGATGCTGTCCCCACTAGTCTTTCTGTGTCCTTCCGGTTGTATAACCGGACCTTTTCTATGACACTTGAGGAGTTTGGTACCCGACTCGGCCTTTCCTTTACGGGCACCACTGTTTCCCCTACGAAGGTCATTAGTCTGCTTTGGCAGGCTTTGGCACATACTCCTTCTCACGAGCGAAAGCTCGCCCAGGTCCATCTTCCCTCCGCCCGTTACTTCCTCAGACTGACGGGAAGTACTATTTTTGGCCGAAGGGAGCCAAACAACATCAACAACAACGAGATTTCTATCTTAGGCGGTTACCTGGACATCGACGGCGAGGGTCCCTTTACCCTCAACATCGCTTATTTGACCGGCAAGTACTTCCAGGCTCAGGAAGAGAAGCTCATGGGCACTATCGTCTGCGGTGGCATAGCCACCTTTCTTGCCCGTCCTCTCCTCACTGTCTTGCCTCGTGACTTACCTTATCTAGACGGTGATAGGTATCTGAGCCTAGGTGTTATGCACTCTCAGACTTGGCTGACCACAGACTACCGGACATGGAAGATAGATGGTTCCCTGTCCGTAGAGCTTCCTTGTGACACCCTGCCTCATCTCGTCCCTTTGCCCACTGTAGCACGGGGCGCCCGGCCACCACCTTTACCCGAGTACCACCTACCGATCTGCCCGCCTACTACCTTACCCGCCGCTAAGAAGCGGCGGTGACTTGAGACCAGAGAGGGATCCGCACCTTCCACGGGTAGCCGGACTTCCACGGCCACACCTACCCCGATCCCTACTCCTACTCCTACTCCCACTCCCGCGCCTGCTAACCAGACATAGCCGGTCCTACCGACTAATTTTGTACTTCCTCCACCCTTTGAGCCGTCCTTGGTCATCGACCAAGGGCGCCGTGACGGTTTGTTGATTGAGATTGCACAGAGACAGCCTCGTAAGGAGCGGGACACAGCTTTTACTTTGTTCCCTCTATACGAGTATCACATGAGGCGACACCGTCCGATCCCAGAGGGTTGGCCACACCCTTCCTTTTACCGGTACCCAGCTGAGGGGTACCCGGAGCCTGCTAGCGAGGAGGAGGAGGACGAGGACCCGGCGACGGCGGCGGAGAGAGCTCGAGCTGAGCAGAGTAGGAGGAGAGAGCAGCAGGTGGATCCAGACTACACGGTGACGGTGGAGGACGTGCGTGACGAGGAGCCGACGAGTAGCTACTAGTCTACTCACTTCCCCAGTTTTCTGGCTGGTTTGGGGAAGTTCGTATTTTGTACGTCCCATCTCACTCTTTTATTTTGCCTCCTCTTTTATTTTTGTTTTCATTTTTCTTTTATAGGTTGTATATTCTCGTTCCCCTGTATATATATGCTGATGTATGTTGGAGGACAACGAGGGCGTTGTCCGTTTTGGTTTGGGGAGGATATTGCATCCTTTTGAGTCTGCATTTACATTTGTTTTGCATTCACGTTTATTTATTTCAGCTTGCATTCTTTATTTATTTCATTAAAAATCAAAAATCCTAAAAAATTAGAAAATTTCAAAAATCCAAAAAAATTCACGTTTATTTTTGCATATAGGTTGAGCCGGAACGGTAGATTTTTCGTGATGAATACAACTTGTCATTTTTACTTGAGCCTTAACCTTTCTTAACAATTATTAGCTGAGTCTTACGCATATCTATGAGTTTTTGTTCAAATATAGTTAACTGTTTAGACTTGACTTGATAAATCGGCAAGCTACTTATAATTTCTGAGTTTTAGAGCCCATAACTGGTGACATTCAAGACCAGTTCATTAGGAATTGAGAGTTGTACTCCTTGCATAGCATGTTTATCATTTTTGCACTTTTTTGACATTCGATTTCTTGTCAAATGCACACATTCGGGTTTGTGGTCGGTGTCACATGCAGGGAGGTGCTTGCAAATTTTCCCCTTTTCTTATATTTTTCACCCATTTAGCTCCACTTAAGCCAAAACATGCCTTTTTGACCCACTAGCTACATCCCAAACTGAGCCTGCCTAGTCAAGCTAGTTTAGCTTGTCTTTTGTAGTATATTTTTCCGTCTGCAGTTTGGCCCGTATCATTTTGATTGGAGTTAGTGTAAATAAAGAAAGGAGAAAAAGAAAGAAAAAGAATTGAAATTGAAAAGAGGAAAAAAACGTGAAAAGAAAAAAAAAAGAAAAAAAAAAAGAAATGAAAAAAATCAGAAGATCACGTGAAAACCAGGAAGTATGAAAGTTGAAAAATTTTGAGCTGGTTTGATTTTGAGTCCGTCAGCGTTCACTTTTATATTGTGACGGTCTCACTCCTCCGTTTTATTGCATATTTTTGAGGATATAGTGTAAATGGGTGGTGAGTTGTGTGCCAAATGAGGGGCACTTGTACTCTATTTTTCAGTCGGTTGAGATTCAGACGGTCTTATATGGTCCTGTTAGGAACTAGCTTGACGCTTTTACCTCCACATTACCATAAGTTGTTTTGCCTTTTCTCACGTGACCTTCACTATTCCCATATCATTTGTAAGCCCTCGGCTGTGACAGACATTATTGGTTGGAGTGTGTGCATTAGTATTTGAATCGTCTTTCAGTTTTGTTGCATACATGCTATGTAGGTCGCAGTTAGGTGAGTGAATGTTTCTCTTTCTCTCTTTTACATGTAATATTCACCCTTTCCTTCAGGAGAGAAGAGTGACCACGTTAGAGTCCGATTTTGTTGGTCTTGCAAGGTCGATAGGTTGGCTATATTTCTGAACATCTTATAACTCGTTTGCGTATTGACTGCTTAGCGATAACTGTTAATTTTTGTTGCATTAAATTGGTTTAAGAAGACAAGTTAAGCTAGCTCAGAGTTTTCATTTCCGTTCCATTAGTTGCATTTTAGTTTACTCGAGGACGAGTAAAGTTTCGGTTTGGGGAGATTTGATACGTGCATTTTGTATAGTCTTTTCAGCCTATTTTAGCACGTATTTCTTTGTACTTTCGTACTGTTTATATTGCATTTTGCCCCGAATTGGCTACTTTGGTTCGTTTTGTCCGTTTTGTAGGAATAAACGTAAAAGTAGTGGAATCGTACAATTTTCATCCCTTTTGCATGCATTTTGAGGAGACGGGATTATCATAATGAGATCCTGCATTGGGATGCGTGAAGGCATAGTCTACGAGGCAGTCGGTTACGAGTTTGAGCTGTTTTGGAGGAAGAATACTCGTTCGAGCTGTTTTATTACTCGATCGAGTGGTTTCTATGGCTGGAAATGGTCGATCGAGTAGTATATTACTCGATCCAATTGTGCTCGAATTAGGAGTTACTCGACCGAGTAACAATTCTACTCGATCGAGTAGATTACTTGGCGAAGTACTCGATCGAGCTGTTTCAGACTGCTCGATCGAGTGGTTTTGTGTTTCATGGGCTTTAATTAGTCCGTGAACTTGTTTTTAGCTTATGGACTTAGTAATTTTTCTATTTAAACGCATAATAACTAGGTCATTAGCATTCAGTTTTTATCTTATCATTCATCTTTCACTGTAAACACTACGTTGCTTTCTCTCTTTCACTGTAACTTTTGCTTTCGGATTTTCTCTCTCGGATTTAGTTGTTCTTTACACCGGATTCTTGCGATTGTAATACCTTACTCTCTTTTATTCTTAATCTTTCATTTATTCATCTTAATTACTCGTTTTGTTCCTTTAATTTGCTGCCCTAATATCTTTTATGCACTTTAATTATTGCTTCATTATGTTTAATGTTGGTTTATTCTTTGTTATTAGTTTTGACAATATTAATAGCATGAGTAGCTAATTTGTTTCATGTTAGGATTAGGGGATCTACGGTAGAAATGTGACGATATAATAAATAGGTTAGATGAATTAATTGTGAGACTATGTCCCCATAGCAATATAACTATATTTACCGACTTAGTTGAGTGCACGCTCCTGAGTCACCATTTTAATCTGGTTAAATCTAATCCTGGATCGAAAGATTGGACTAAATAGGTCTGTTATGAACAGTAGACTACCCTGACGAGGACGGAAGTTAAGTTAGTGGGAATCTAGGGTAGAAAGTGGACCAGAATGACCTTTCCATTTCCGTCTCGCAGTAATTTATCTAAGTTGTTTACAGTTGAGTCACTGGACTACCGTAGTGAATCGAAATCCTGACATGTCCCCTCTCTATTGATAGTTTGTTCTCATTTTCTGTCTTTATTGCTGTTTCCTTGCTTCTCTTTCTTTAAATCTTTTAGTTTAGAAAACAAATTACAAACCCCCCATTTGTGACCAAATAGACTGACTCTTACAGATATCTTGCCTCCTTGAGGAGACCTACCTGACTTCCCTAGCTATATAGTTAGTTTAGTTAGTTATTTTTGATAGGTATACGATAGCCCTGTCAGTGATCATGAGCCACATCACATGCACAAGCGCTCTGATGTCAGACGTCAATTTTTTGTTGAAAAGGTATGGTTTTATATGCTTATATGCCAACTTGGTCTTCAGTTAAAGAAGAAGTGTTGTTATTATAACTTGGAATAGCATTGGCATTTATTTTTGAATGCTGCTGTATAACTATTGCCTACTTTAGAGATCAACGTAAGAGACCCTCCGAGATACAAAAGGTTGTTGGAGATAAAAATTTTTCAATGGGAGGTTCTGAATGTGCCTGGACAAAAGAACGGGTACCATACGACTTAAATTGACGTCTCCTTGCCGTTTTCTATACACGATGACGTCTCCTTGCCGTTTTCTTCTTGGGGAATTTACATCATCGGGAAAATCGCTCCAGCCGTGACGGGTGGTCATTGTTTCATTTTAGTAGCCATCGATTACTTCACAAAATGGGTAGAAGCAGCGTCATATACTGCTCTGACATCAAAGCAAGTGGCTAAGTTCGTACAAACCAATATCGTTTGTCTATATGAGTGTCCACATGAGATAATCAACGATAAGGGGTCCCACTTTCAAGCTGAAACCGAACAATTGTTGGCCAAGTGGAAAATCAAGCATAATCATTCTTCACCCTACCGACCTCAGACTAATGGTGCAGTAAAAGCAACCAATAAAAATGTCGTCATGATGTTCAAGAAAATGATCGACAATTATCGAGACTGGCCTAGCAAGATACCTTTCGCATTATGGGGATATGGAACCTCGGTCAGGACGCCAATTGGTGCTACGCCTTTCAATCTAACATATGACATGGAAGTTGTACAACCAGTAGAGCTAGATATCCTATCTCTACGTATTCTACTTGAAAACCGAATCCCACAAACAGAGTAGAATAGGGATAGGTATGAAGAACTCGTTCTCTTGGACGAACGAAGACTACGTGCCTTGGATAATGTTCAAACATATCAAGCACGGATTAGGAGAGCCTTCAACAAGAAAGTCAAACACTGAAACATTAAGGAGGGAGATCTAGTGCTTAAATCTGTCCGAGTTCTTCTACCAGTCGACCCAAGGGGAAAATTCAAACCTAATTGGGCTGGTCCTTATTAAGTCACATCTATACTCTCAGGAGGTGGGGTTAGAATTATGGACATAGACGGGAATGAGTTTTCGAATACGACTAATCTAGACCAGCTCAAGCGATATTACCCTTACAATAGATTTAAAACACGCCATGCGGGATCCACGTGCCGCTCTTGTGACACGAAATACACGGCACCAGCTAAACCTCGAGATACGTGCCGCCCCACTCTTGCGTACTGGCATTTTTCTACATTCATCCTCGGTATCATCAATATAAGTTAACTGCATTCTTAAGAGTAAGTAAAGTGCCATGCTTATTCCTTATGTTCATCACGAGCTCTTGCTTGGAGCAATTATTCTTTTACATTTTCTATTTTGAACTACGTTCTGGGTTTGATTTCATTTTCAATGAATACGTAGGCAATCCTTCACAGGATACAACTCAGTCAATTTCTAATAAAAAAATGTGAATAGAAGGAGATTTGCTTTGGCACTTGGAATTCGAAAGAATAAATAAAGGGAATAGATTTTACGTTCCTAACTGAAAACAACCAGTTTGTTCATCTATTAGTAATACGTGAAATAATATATAAAAATGCTGAAATAAAATGCTAGGCAAGGATTCTAAAAATCCCGACGTTTATTACTACAATAATTAATTATAATATAAAGACTTAGGCTATTCCTATTCTTCCATCTTCCCTTTGCCTTTGTCATTTTTGTCATACTTCTTCTCTTGACCTAATCACCAATGGTCTTTCTCGAGGCCTAGCCTTTACATTTTGATCTACAATCATCTTCTCAACAGGAGCATTCTTTGGCTTCTTCTTTGGGCGGACAACTCAGAATCCAGCTTCTTCTTCTTCTTCGGTCAAATATTTCTAGTTCTCTTTCGCCACTTCATAGATCTTGTAGTCAATCGGCTCATGGTTTCTCAACTTCTCGCGCTCTTCTGAGATGCTAGCCTTTGCCCACTGCAAATAAGAATCCGACACCCACAATGAACCAACAGGGACAGGCATAAACAACATCTTCCTTTGGGTCCAATGCAAAGCCCATTCACGGCAGGCCTTAGAAGTATGTGCCAAAGCAGTCAGTGGAATGGTATCAAGCTTAGGGATTTTCTGTTTCATACCAACTTCCGTCATCAGTCTCTCCGGGAAAATGTGGACTATGAACTGAAAACCAGGGATGTGAATAGATCGAGTAGGATTAAGAGGTGATACTCCTGGCAACGGCCTAAGGTGCCACCAAGGGACTATCCATCTAATCAACGGTCCTCCTTCGTTCTTTAGTTTGTTCTCCCTGTAGTTGCAAACTCGAGTAAAATCCAACATGTATAGCCTTGTCCTCATCACGATCGATCGTGATCGATATCCAGACATATCAACTGGGGGTTCAATCAATCGTAGCATTTCCATTAGCCAAATCTGCAAAAGGAGACAAGTACTAATGTCCCCCGTCTCACGTCCAAAAAACAAAGAAACGAAAACAAAAAAACAAAAAACGGACAAAAAAAAGAAGAAAAAAAAGATGGGAGGATTTTACCTGTAAAATGATAGGACTTCAAAGATACGGGAGCTCGCAATTTACCTTTCGGTTATCCAACCCTAAGATAGTCTCTCCTAATACCAAGCAAGCTGGGCTCTTACGAAGTTTCATTTGCTCGATAAAAATCAAAAATCGCGGGTCACCTCTCATTTCCATGTCGACATGGCCCTTTAAGACAAAGCAATGAAGAAGTCAAAATCCAAAGGCTCTGCGCCTCGCAGCATAAGAAATGGAAGGTCCTCCCTATCTATGAAATGGTCCACAAAGTCAAACATCTGATCCACCTCGGGTTTGGTCAATCCTAGAAGGTCCCTAAATTTATTTTTATATCCTTGTGAACTAGATGGTAAGGCCGAAAGAGTTTCTATATACCACCCTCCAATTGCTGCAAATTCTTCGTGAAAAGGTTGAATTTCACATCCAGGAAAGGCGAAAACATGATAATTCGGGTTCCAATATTCAAGACAAGTATCAAGAAATGATCTTACCACTTTTACTTGTTTAAAACTGATGATTGATCCAAAAATGACCATGTCATGCTTCTCCGGGTTCGGAAACTCATTTCTCCATTCTTTGAGTCGGGATTCGAGAGCATCCATTTTGTTGGAAATTTTTTTTTTGGAGGAAATTATAATGTTTAATAAGCGACGGAGTAATAGAGAGACGAATTGTGAGAATAGAAGATAAACTGAGGCCTCTATTTATACTATTCGGCCTTTCCTAAATTAGCTCAGGAAGAAATCAACTGGGGAAATAACGTAGCACTTGTTGCGCCCTTTGGAAGCACCGCAGCTCTTGCTGCACCTATTCCCCAGCCAAGTTTCCTACTAATTCCGCGAGGATATTTCCTATTCCGGTTTTAGCTATTCTTTCCTATTCCTATAGGAATATATTTGGTAAAATACGGAAAAATTTATTTCCTTACTAATTTTTCTTACTCCGATTCCAAAACGGGTTCGCTTTTCAAGATGATAACGACATTTCTCATGCACACTTACCCATTTTATTGTATTTTTTTTGGGGGAATCATTTCCCTCCCTCACTTTTTTTTCAACATTTTCCAAACTTCTTTTTTCATTTTTCAATCCTTTTTTTAGGGGGAAGCACTTCCGCAATCCGTCGTGCGTCCAGTCGTTTGTCAAGACATTTTTGCCTGCTATATAGGGCACTTTTTTTTTATCTTATTTATTTTTATTTCTACATTTTCGACTTGATCAAGTTGCAATTTGTGTTGTTTAGGTCAATTTTTACGCTACATGGGTTCTATTTGCGTTATTCCGTATAAATTTCAGTAGCACGACGGCCTAAACCGTGAAAATGCCAAACCTATTTCCAAGCTAACCTCCAGGTACGATAGATTTTACATCCAACAGCAGTAAATGGCTTGCAAGCCATCATATATACAAATCAAAATGTTCATATGTACAACAAAGTCCGAGCTTATGCCCGAAAGCAAAACAAATGTACAAAAATATAAGTCTAGCTACGACGATCAACCTGACGACCCCTCAACTCCGTCACTATCGCCTCTAGAATGGCGATATCAGCATCTCGAACCTCCAACTATCTTAACAAGTGGGCCATCTCATCACGTGACTCGTCCAGCTGATGCTCCCTCTGAAAGGAAGAGAAGGCCGATAAGTAACAGAAAAAAAGAAATAGAAAAGCAAGCACTCCAAAAGTACTTCAAATGTTCATGCATATCAAGAAAGAAAGAAGGGGAGGTTCATACCTGCGGACTCGGGCCACCCGAAAGGGCCTCCACAGCCGTCGCTTGCTGCCGGTTGGCCATCCTCCATAGCTCCACGTGCCTTGACAGTTGTAGATACCCAGTATCTGCTGAGACTCTGACAAACACCCGATGATTATCGGACTACAACATGCTTTGGAATCGCGGCGTTTGATCGATAGTTCGTGTACAACTTTACGTCGGAAAACTTAAAAACGATTTCGAAAATAGAACATTTCAAAACTTTTCAAAAGTACCTGAAGTGTTTAACTTACGATGACGGGGTCGCAATGATATTAACTAGAGTCAAAACCGACACCGGACCAAAAACCGACTCAAAAATTCAAATCCCGACTCCAACAACGAGTCAAACCGAGTCAAACACAAAAAACAAACCATTCAAATGCTTCCATTTTAAGATTTCCGGATTCATATATGGTCAAGTACCAAACATGTGCATACAAGTCCTAGGATAGAACAAATCATGATTGCATTTGTGTGAAAGCGACAAGACACCTCGAAGACTTGAAACATTGCTCGCGCCTCTTTGAGCAGCACAGGTAGCCACGTCGCTCAAAACTCACACAACCACTCATTTACCTATAAATACCCCTCAACTGCCCCCATTTGTGAACTTACGCGAGTGTCCGCCCCCTCTTTTCTCCCTTAAAATTCTCGACTCGACTTCCTAAGTCACAATCTGACGTGTATTTACGATCTACCGATCGTAAATACAAGCCTGACACATTGTTTGGTACCGTCATCGTGCATTCAATCACTTGACCGACCATTTCGACCAATACACCATCACTAAACTTAATAAAACACTCTTTTTACTTACTAAAACGGTTTTAAACCGAGTCTTTTCCGACCAAACGAGTTGATACACTTACGTCGGTTTCTCGCCATAAAACCAAGCAGGTAAGTATGAGGGTATAAAAATCCTTCTTTTATCATGTTTTTACTTTTTTTATGACTATAACATGCTAAATCATGCATAACATGGTCCAAAACATGGGATGAATGAACCAAAACCGGACTTTTTGGTTGAGGCAGAGGCTACTTACGTAGCACACAGGCTCGCGCCTAAACCAGTCTTATGTCCAATCCGTGTTTGGTCTCATCTTTTCCTCTATTTTTCATTTTCATATTTGTAATCGGTTTTTACCATTTCAAGAATTTTCAAACCCATTTTATTTTCTTTAACAAGTTTTAATTATAAAACATTTTCACCCTTGGTTCTTGATACCATAACGGTTTAATCCGTGTTTCGGTGATAATATTTGGTTAATTACATTTAAGAGGTATTTTAAAGCCTTTTATTTCATTTCTTTACATTTTGGAAGGTATTTTAAAGCCTTTCATCATTCTTTACATTTTCCAAATAAATGTATTAGTCACCAACGCAAAGTCATCCTTGGTTCTACATACGATGTCGGATTTTAACCCGAGTACGATGATGAGTATATACTAATTATATTCAAAGAAACATAAAACAATTAGTTCATATTCATTTTTCAAAACTATTCATGTCAAGCTTATAAAGTCGAACTCAACATTGAATATCATCAAAACAATGATGATTATTCAAGTCTCGTTCCTCAAATCAACACAAATACGACCTAAACGCTCCTTTCAAACCAAAACGGGTTCAAATACCCATTTTCAATACGTTTTATATACGTTTTCCAATGGTCAGAATGCGTCTTATACCGTTGGCTGACCCGCGCCTAAACAGGCCATTTCTTTTCCTATTTTCAAACCAGGGGTGACCCCATTACATCGCCAATAGGCTCGTGCCTCATCTGGCTGCCTGGTGCAGGGTCTGTTCCCTTTCCAGCATTAGTCTAGGATGATTCCAACTCCGATTAACCCGGAGATAGGACGGATCAGGCGACTAACTTGCTCATTCAAAAAACCGTATTTGCAAAACGTCTTATTAACACAAATGGATCACGTTATGCACCATAAACCTAATTTGGTAAATGGATGTTTAATTTCCGTCTTGCATGCAAATCAACCATAAATCCAACTCGACATCTTATACTTGATACTTGGATTAAATCAACCAACTTAGAAAGCTCTCACATGTTAGGTTGAAATTATTGGATGCGCATTCATGCATTTAAACCGTTTTATCAACTTTTGCATTCAACCAACCAAGATCGATCAGTAGAGGCCGCTACCGCGGGCGTGATTGGGTGTCTAATTAGAAGGCTTCCCAATACGTACCTTCACCTCTTACTCAGAAACTTTGGATAGTGGACGACCTTATCCACGGCGTACGAGAGTCATTCTATAGATAAGATGCTAAAGAGGGACAATTCCTTATCTTTAGTACCTATGTCAAACACTGCTTTGTGCTTCCTTTGACCGAGGTATAAAGTGGATTCGAACGGGTTCCAAGCATCCCACAAATGCTTGGTGGCGACTCCGAACATCTCTAACCGTTTCGAGACCCTTGCCGAGATGAAACCGATCGATCAAAAATGATCCGGTCGAAAGCATTTATTTTTACGCCGCCGAGCGTGGCTTTCAAAAGACTACTGTGGCTACGTCCACAGATCGGCTGGGCGGTGCAGGTGGCTACGTCCACAGATTGGCGACACCGCTGGGGAAAACTAGGACACTTGTGCCTTTGTGATCCCTATATGGTGAGACTCGAACGAGGTCTTTGTTGGAATTCATTAATTGATATTACGGTCACGATCGGGTTCCTTGTCCGGGCCCACAACCTAACCATTTTCAACCAATTGGCTCGTCTCGTCGGCGTGAGTTTTCTCATCCCCGCGTTTCGAATCCCGATTGAGTCAAGCAAACCATTGACGTCACACATTTCTGTTTCGTCAAAGAGCTTTCATCACTTTCGAGCACGAGGATAGGGCACCCTCCTTACACATTTTGTTTGGATTGGTATCGCTCTCGCAAATTGGGGTTTCATTACTTGGTGTGTAACCCACCCTTTTAAGCCAAAACCCGTGTCAGCATTATGCATAATATAATGAACTGTAAGTGCTTATGTGCTATACTTGATCATAAGTCTTTCCGTGTCATTTCTCAAGCTTTCAAAAACACCTTTTTGCGCCGTTATAATGGCTGTTTCAAACCTCGGTCTTTCGCCGACCGTTGCTTTTCAACACGCCTTTCTAGGCCGTCGTAATGACGATTTTCAAACCTGGTTTATATAAACATTTCAACACGCCTTTCTAGGCCGTCGTAATGACAATTCTCAAACCCTGTTTTTTATAACCATTTCAACACGCCTTTCTAGGCCGTCATAATGACGATTTTCAAACCTGGTTTTTATACCCATTTCAACACGCCTTTCTAGGCCGTCGTAATGACGATTTTCAAACGTGGTTCTTTACAACCATTTCAAATCACCTTTTTAAGCCGTTATAATTGCCGCGTCTAGTCACAGATTTTAACCCGTATTGCGTCGACAATGGCTCTTTCAAAACCCGAGAAAAGCACACACCCTTTTCTCGAGACACTTGCGAGATCCCGAGGACCATACACCGTCCCTGAGACCTCTTCAAACATTTCAAGACCCGATTTTCAAAACATACAATTTTGAATTTCAAAAACAGTCTTGGGAAACAGTACATTGTTCTCCGAGCCAACTCAAACTCAAAACTCGTCTTTTGCAAACAAATTTAAGATAACCATTTCAACTGATCGACTTGCGGAGATCCCTATCTTCGGAAGCCGCCCATAAAGCGACAAATGAATCTTTTTGAAAATTTCTATTTTCGAAAACATCAGTCCACCATTCCAATTCCGCCTCGAGTCTATCGAGTCGAAGCAAACGTACTTATGGGTCTTTAATTATGAGTCGTCTCACCACGAGACTCGTCCAATGGCGTCACGCCACTATGTTGGACGCGTGTCAAAGTTCGGTCAACACCATCACGTCATAAATCGAGTCAGCACCGAGGTACCACACACGGTCATCCTCGTCTTGTTGAGTCTGATCTTTATCTCGTCCTTTGCGTTGTCTGCGTTCAGTCTTTCAACCCAGTCGGATTGAGTTGTAATGTGAGCCATTTTTCTGCCTCAGAACCATGGCCATGTCTTCAGCTTCGTCCAACAGCAATGATAACAACAGAGATGTCACAACTGCTCAGGTAGACAACCTACTCACTGCTCTTAAGGTCACTCTGGACCGTGTCGAGACCCGTATCGACACCTTGGAAAACAAGGAGGCTGGAGAACACAATAATATGCCTTTGACTGAAACTGAGAAAAGGCTAAAGCTCCTAGAAGAACAGCTCCTAGCCCGGGGTAATAATATCCATCTTGAGAACAACCGAATATTTGAACCTGTTGGGAATCAACTACCTGACAAATTTACCCTGACTGATATGCTCAAATTTAAGGGAGTAGAGGACCCGCTCAATCATATTCAAGCCTTCAAAGACTACATGGCCATAAAAGGGGTCAAACAGGAACTCTTCACCCGGATCTTCCCATCATCCTTGGATCCGATCCCTCGCCAATGGTACTACTCCCTTGACCGGAAGAACCTTACTACCTGGGATGAGGTCGTAGTTGAATTTTCTAAGCAATATGCCGACAATGTCGAAATCCAAGGCAATACCCGTAATCTTGAGGTCCTAACCCAGAATGACAAGGAGGGATTCACCGAGTTCTTAACCCGTTGGAGGAGAGTAAGTACTCAGTTGGTCAGTAAGCCGAGTGAGGCAACCTTGGTGGAAAAATTTGTCAACAATATACGCCCAGTGTATGCCAACTTACTGAGGTACCAAAACATCAAGACCTTCCAGGATCTGCAAATCCTTGGGACACGCATTGAAGACGACCTCCGAAAGGTTGTCCTAGCAAAAACCACCGGTAGAGGCTACCAAGGATCCACACCAACCGGATCACGCCCTTATGGTCAGACGAACAAGATTGATGAGGTCAACCTCCTTGAACCAACCGGCAAGAGAACTGAGCGCCCCCAAAGAGTGTTCACTAATATAGGGTCAACTTATGCAAGCGCCCTAAAGAGGCTTATGGACCAAGGGAAACTACTACCGATCGGACCCACCCCGGATCCGTCTGATGCTAAGAAATCCTGCTTCTGGAACCCTAATGCCTACTGTCAGTACCACCAAGGGAAAGTTCATGACACAGAAACCTGCTTCAAGCTCAAACACCTTATCCAAGAAATGATCGAGAAAGGAGAATTGCCTTTGCCTCCACGAACTTAACCAAACAACAAAACAAACCCTCTGGGAATCCATTCTATCTCCGATGATAAGCCAACCATGGACTACTCACACCTCTTCCTGCCAATTTATGACGAGGTGAATGCCCTGGAGAAGGATGCCTCGGACGGTGTATTTGTGTTCAGTGCCACAACTATGCTTGCCATGTTCCAACAAGTTGAGGAGGCTATAGCCAGTCTCTCCGAAAGGATCACCCGACTTGACGATGCCTACCGCCGACTGATTTTAAATCCTCCAACACCACACCCGAAGGAAGGTCCACCGAGCACTCAAAATTACCCTCACCCGGATAGATTGCTCCCACGACCATTCTGGCATGCACCTCACGAAAACTACCCTAACAATAATCAACCTCACAAAAACTACCCTCACAAAAACGTCCCTCACAAAAACTGCCCACCGAGGAATACCCCTCCAAGGTACCCTCAAGATCCCAAAATCAATGGCATCTGGAGAGATGATGTTGAAGACGTCTATATTGTCCCAGGGAAAGAGAAACAGGTAAAAGAGATCGGTCATCTTGCACGATCCGGACGCTCCTATCAAAACCCGAACAATTCAACGGTCGCTCCGACAACAAATGACCAAGTTATCCCGGACGTAGACACTCAACCCAAGGCTCCCGAGAACTCGATCCTCAAACAACTGCAGAAAGCAAAAGCCGAAATCTCAATTTGGCAACTAATTGCCAAATCTTCGAGCATCGGCAGGCTCTACTACAAGCCTTTGGAAAATTGACTGTGCCCTCTACCTCCTCCCCGGAAGAAGTGGTGGCACACATGACAAGGGATGTCCCTTATTTGAGCAACCCGATCATCTTCTCTGAGGAAGATATCCCCCCCTTCGAAGCCAACCACAACCTGGCCTTGTACATCACCGTATAATGCCTCAAAAAGAATGTGCCTATGGTCCTTGTGGATGACGGATCCGCGGTGAATGTCATTCCCCTAAAAACGGCTCATAAACTAGGTATAAAAGAAGCTGATTTGGTCCCAACCAATCAAGGAGTACGCGCTTATGACAGCACTCGTCGTAAAGTCACGGGGCTTATCACTCTAACTGTCGCAACCGGACCACTAGAAAACCAGTTTTTAGGTGGTCGACATTGACGCCTCCTTCAACATGTTCTGTGACGTCCCTGGATCCATGCCGTCAAGGCAGTTACTTCAACTCTTCACCAGAAAATCGGGGTCCCCTTCAACGGGAAAACAATCACGATTCCTGCTTCCCCGATCAAAGCCGTCATGAAAAAGGGAATAGCCTCCCAAGCCATCGAGGAGGACGACAATGAAATGTGTGGATTCCAAGCCGTGAATGCCATAACCGATGAATCAAAACCCTTTGATTGTGACCCATTTGCCAACCTCACAGTCAACCGCATGCTGATGCGCCAGGGTTATTTCCCCGGTTTACCCCTCAATCAACTAAAGAGCACCTTACCTCCCTTGAAACAGGCTAAGGTCCCCAACATCCCCATCGGACTGGGTTATGAACTTACCGATGAAGATATCCAGGAAATGAACCTCCTAGTTCGAAAGCGCAAGAAGCACAGAGTTATCCTCCGTCCCTATCATATGACCCTCAATGGATACTTTGTCCACGAGGGAGAGTCCGAACCCTACCATGGCTTTCCCGAGCCGATCTATGACTCTGTGGCCAAGGTCAGGTACCCGGGTGTAGGAGTCTTCAAGGACTGCTACTTCATCCCCGACAACACCGAAGATGCGTCAACCGAGTCTAAGCCGTCATCATACCTCGACGGACAAGCTGTCACTCTCCTCTTTGGAGAGGATAACGTCAAGCACCTCGATTATAAGGACATCATCAACATCGCTCTGAAGGACAACCAATTTGACCCGACCGCCTTGATTTCTGATACCGACCCGGAGAAAGCTACACAGGGCTGGAGGAAAACCGTCAAGTGGACCGATCGCCAAGGCCGCATTCTCAAGATCAGAACTGGAGAAGGCCCAATGTTCAATGATGGAAGTGAAGAAGAATCTGAGTCTAAGTCGGAGTCAGAGTCTGTCATAGCTTCTAACACTCCTGATGTCCCAGTAAAGGTCCCTTTCCCGTTGTTTTATCACAAGCTTGTGGCTTGTTCGGAGGGTGAGTCTACTAGTGTCACCCTCACTCCCATGGAAGGTGATAACCTGAAGCCTGTTCCAGGAGCCACCTCCTTTGATGTGTCGCCTCTAACTGACCATGAGTTGTCTATCCTCTCCGAGATTTTCGCTCGTGTCAACTTAATGAACGCTAAGTTTGCTTATGACTCGTCTAAATTTAACTGCAATGCAATTCTGAATGACTTTGAGGAATTTGACTTGAGTGACTACCTACCTCACCTAGCCAAAGAACTTGAGAAACGGGAAACCAGAACCCCCATCATTGAGGAGACCGAACCCATTAACGTAGAAACCAACAACACACCTCAAGAACTTAGGATATGGACAACCCTTGACCCCTCAAAAAGACAACAGTTCATTGACCTCCTCCACGATTACAAGGACATATTCGCCTGGTCCTACAGGGATATGCCCGGCATTGACAGGGAAAGAGCACCGGAGGAGCCATTAAACCCGGAGCTAAACCCGTGAAGCAAAAGTTGTGCCGAATGCGTCCTGAATGGGCCCTGAAAATCAAGGAAGAAGTGGATAAACAGTTTAAGGCTGGTTTCATTAAAGTGTCTGAATACTCTGACTGGGTGGCCAACATTGTTCCTGTACCGAAGAAAGACGGGAGGATTCGGGTTTGCGTCGACTTCAGGGATCTGAACAAAGCGAGTCCAAAGGACGACTACCCTTTGCCACATGTTGATATTCTGGTGGACAACACCGCCGAGCATGCTCTCCTATCATTCATGTACGGGTATGCCGGGTACAACCAGATCAAAATGGCTGAGGAAGACATGCAGAAGACTGCATTCACTACACATTGGGGTACATATTGCTAAACGGTCATCCCCTTTTGGCCTCATCAATGCCGGGGCTACCTATCAAAGAACCGCTACCACGCTCTTACATGATATGATGCACAAGGAGGTAGAGGTATATGTTGATGACATGATTGTTAAGTCAAGGAAACGGGACGGCCACATCAGTGCCCTTCGGAAATTCTTCGCTCGTCTGCGGAAATATAACATGAGACTAAATCCCCAGAAGTGTGCATTCGGGGTCACCTCTGGAAAACTCTTGGGACATGTCGTCAGCAAAAGGGGTATTGAGATTGATTCAGGGATTTCTCGGTCAGGTTCAATACATCAGCCGCTTCATTGCCAAGCTCACCATGATTTGTGAACCAATCTTCAAGAAACTCTGCGCCTCCGATCACACCGATTGGGAGGACGACAGTCAAAAAGCCTTCGACAGGATAAAGGAAATCCTATCCAAGCCTCCCGTCCTCATGCCACCTCAACCAGGGACTCCTTTAGCCCTATACCTGACTGTCACCGACACAGCCATGGGAGCAATGCTAGCACAAACAGTCGAGGGTGAAGAACGCGCCATCAACTACATCAGCAAAAAGTTCATCGAGTGTGAGACAAGGTGCACCCGATTGGAAAAGACATGCCTTGCCCTAGTATGGTCAACAAAGAAGCTGCGGCATTACATGCTCAGCTACATGGTCCACATCTACTCCAAGGTGGACCCGGTCAAATACATCTTCGAAAAACCCGTACTAAACGGATGGCTGTCTAGGTGGACACTCATGTTGTCCGAGTTTGATCTCAAGTTTTTACCCCTCAAGGTTATCAAGGGAAGAGCAGTCGCTGATTTCATATCAGAGAATCCCGTCAACGAGGATCCAACGACCGACACATGGTCTCTTCCTTACAAAGACATCCTTTGTGCTGACTCTGACGCATGGGACCTATACTTCGATGGTGCATCTAATATGAGAGTCTTTGGGATAGGAATCCTTCTAATATCACTAGAGGGAGAACATGTTCCGATCTCAATCAAACTAGACTTCGCCATCACCAACAATACCGCTGAATATAAAGCATGCCTCATCAATCTACAAGCAGCCATAACACTTGGCATCAAGAGACTGAGGGTCCACGACGATTCCTCGCTCATCATCAATCAGGTGTCCGGGTCATGGAAAATCCGAAGTGACAGCTAAGCTCCCTACCGAGGGAAAATCAATCAAGAGGCCAAGTTCTTCGACCAAGTCGACTTCTTCCACTTGCCACGAGAGGAGAATCAATTTGCTTACGCCCTAGCAAAACTTGCCACGCTTGTCAATATACCTGATGACATGACATCGATGCCCCTATGTGTCGAGAGAAGGAGCGAGCCAGCTCACATCTGTGCCATCAACAACGACGAGGAAAACCATACCGAGCCTTGGTACAAATCCATCCTCAACTACAAAACCAAAAACGAATTACCTACCGACTCTGATCAAGGAGGAGAAAGAGCCATCCGTTTACTTGCGTCATGAACCAAGATCAACTATACAAAAGAACACCCCAAGGGATTCTCCTCCTTTGCCTTGACCATCACAAAGCCAAAAAAAGTCATGGGAGAAGTCCACGACGGAGAATGTGGACCTCACATGAGCGCGCAATGATGCTTACCTGAAAGATCATGCGGTTGGGTTACTACTGGACCACCATGGAAGTCGATTACCGTAACTACGTCAAACATTGCCACAATTGCCAAATCTTCGCCAACATACAACACATACCGCCATCCCTTTTATGCACCATGAAATCACCCTGGCCTTTCTCAACCTGGGGCATCGACATCATCGGGAAAGTTAACCCGATAGGCACCAAGGGGCATTGCTTCCTCCTCGTCGCCATCGACTATTTCACCAAATAAGTGGAAGCATAGTCATATTTAGTCTTGATTGCCAAACAAGTGGCCAAGTTAATCCAGAACAACATCATCTGCTGATATGAGGTACCTCATGAAATCATCAGTGATCAAGGCTCTCACTTCCGGGCGGAAACTCAGGCCTTGCTGGACAAATACAAGATCAAGCGACATCGATCATCCCCCTACCGTCCCCAAACCAACGGAGCGGTGGAGGCATCTAATAAAACTCTTGTCACCATTATTATAAAAATACAAGACAACTACCACGATTGGCCGAGCAAACTCCCATTCGCACTCTAGGGATACCAAACCTCCATTCGAATACTGACAGGCGCCACACCCTTCTACCTAGCATACGGTATGGAGGGGGGTCAACCGGTAGAGTTAGAGGTCCCTTCTCTACGCATCCTACTAGAGAGTCAGGTCCCTGAGGCGGAATAGACCCGTCGAAGTTACGAGCAACTCACCTTTGTAGACGAGCGGCGGCTCAACGCCTTGCACAATGTCCAGCTATACCAACGATGTATACAACGGGCATTCAACAAGAAGGTTAAACCCAGGAATATCAAGGAGGGCGACTTGGTCCTCAAGTCAGTTCGAGCACCATTACCCGTCGATCCGAGGGGAAAATTCAAATCCAACTGGGCCGGGCCATACCTGGTCAAGAAAATACTTTCGGGGGGTGCAGTGAGACTTAGTGACCTAGATGGGGAGGAATTTAAAAACCCGACCAACCTGGACCAACTCAAGAAATACTTCCCTTGAACCATAGCAACCAACGACCTCAACCCTTGTTTTACAACTAGCAACCTCCTAAACCCTTTTCAAGTCAAGTTCCTCAACGCTTTCTGATTTGAAATTGAATGTTTTATCGAGTATAAGTTGCGGCACTTTGCCCGTTTCAAATGTCCTTTGATCTGTCAAAGGCAACATCCATTTGAACTAAAACAAAAAAACCCTGAACTACGAGCACGGTTTGATTTCACCTCTTCAGGTGGATACGTAGGCAGTCCTTTCTTACGTGAGAGGGATACAACCATCCCCATAATCATAAACGACAATCCCCATAAGAAAAATAAAACATCACGCACATCAACTTCCAAAAAAAAGAAAGGGAAAAACATTCCCTTTTCCACAAAATATGAAAGAAGCCTTTCTCCCTTCTCACAAAAATCCCACTTTCCCAAGTGCAAATGTTTAGGACGATTCAAATTGAATTGCCTTTACAAAATGAGTGGAAGTAACAAGCGTTCACACTTTCGACACGAGTAATCCTCTTATTTAATTAATAATGGGAGGGATTAAAATTTCATCGACAAATAAAACTCGACAAGTCCACAACTTGTCAAAGCTAAGGTGTCGACTAAAACACCTCACATAATAAAACTAGCACAAAACACACAAAACATAGCTAGTACAACATAATAAAAAACTCACAACACTAATACAACATAATAATAAAGTGCGTAATGGAAATCTTCACTCCTCCATTCTACCCTTGCCTTTTCCCTCGGGGTACATCTTCCCCTTGTTCTTCTTGTTTGCCCCTAGCACAGATTTCCTCTTCACAACAGATCCTGAACGGATCTACAATGGCCTCCGGTCTAGTGCAAGACCCCATGTTCGACCCGAAACGAGCCCATGCACGGCCCACTACATTTTTGGGACCCGGGCTTCTCCTCTTTGGTGGTCTCGTCACATCCGGGCTAACTTCATCAACATAATTCTCAAAGAATGCACGGTTGGCCTTGCCAACCTCTCGATACTTCAAATCGAGAATCTCTTCCTTACGGAATTTAGACCTCTCCTCCAAGGACGAAGCTCTTGACCACTTGACATAAGCGGGAGTCACCCATATCGTGGCAACGAGGTTTGGTACCTCCCAAAGCGGCTGAGTGGCCCACCATCTTTTGAAGACCTCCACAAGCTCGGAGATCCGGAAAACAATCTCTTGTACCAGAGTATCTTGAGTGGGCACCTTTTGTTGACGACCCATTTGCCTCATGAGCCTTTCGGGATAAATGAAGGAAGCGACCTTCAAACCCACCACCATAAAAGAACGAGGACTAGCACCCGAGGCGGGCAACCCCGTGAAGGACCTCAAGTGCCACCATGGCAGCACCCAACGGATGTGAGGACCACCCTCCTCCCCTAATCTTGCAGCCCAATAAGACTCGGTGGAAGCAAAGCTATCCGAGTACAACTTCTTCTTCTTGGTAAGGTGACGGAAAGAATAAGAAGAAGAATCGACCGGAGGCTCTACATACCTTAGCCTCTCCAATAGCCACACTTGGAGGATCCTTGGGGATCTAAATGAGGGAACTTCTCCACAAGAGGCTCCCTTGTCCAAAGCCTGGATGATCTCGCCAAGCACTAACCATGATGGATCTCTACCATGCTCCATTTGCTAAACCATATGTACAAGGCTCATGCTACCATAGCATTTCGGCCCCTCCTTCTTCAAAGCATCAACAAAGAGGTATATATGGACAAGGCAAAAGGCAAGAGCCCTTCTCCTAGCCACCTCCGAAACATTGGTATCCAATCTGTTCGAGAAGATCTTGATAAGAGCCAACATATCCACACCATGTGGACCAAGAAGGAAGTTGACATGACTTTTCGGCAAGCCCAACATCGAACGGAATTTCTCCTTGTAGCACAACCGAGTCGGAGGAAGCACCGAAACACAACCAGGCCACCCACCAATGGCTCCAACTTCTTCGGCTAATGGACAAATTTCGCCTTTCGGGAAAACGAAAATATGATGTTTCTAATCCCAAAACCGAGAGCATGCTTCGAGAAATGAGGATTGCACCTTGAGTTGACAAAGCACCAACAATTGACCAACTCCCATGCAAACGAGTTGATACTTTTCGGGAGGTGACAAATCCCGGCGCCATTGTTGCAACGCATTCTCAAAGGCATCCATGAAATATTTTTGTGGAAGAAGAAGAAGAAGTTTTGTAGAGATGTTTTGTGTTTCGGATGATGAAACAATAAAGCACAAACATCACTATTTATACAAAACAATCAACGCGTTTTTTTTTTCAAAAAAAAGGGAGAGCTACTTCTTATTGCCAAGCAGCTCGCGCCTCTTTGGGCCTGTTCTGAGGATCCCCACCTTGAATTGTCCCTTTCAAGTTGTGTTATCTCCTGACACCTCAAACCTCCCGCCGGAATGCTCGCGCCTCTTCGGGTTGGTCAGGGACATTTTGTATTTCCTCACACTAACATTTCCTTGTTTTCGCGTTTTACGAAATCCGACACGGTTTCCTTCACGCGGCTTCAAACATACGGATTTTTCTTTTTTTTTAAAAGGGGGAAGGGCTAGTCGCCCCAATCCGCGATGGATCATTTCCATGTCAATCAAAATTCCGAAATTTTTTCGCTTTCCGCAATTTCCCAGCAAAAATAAAAATTTAAAATTGATAACACGACTTTAGTTTTCCTCAAAATTTCAAGCACTCACAAATTCGAGTCTTGATCTCACAAAAAATCAAATCAAATACACTCGTAAAAATCTTTTCTAAAATTCATCCCTGACGGTGTGAGTTTGAATTTTTGTCCGAGTCACAAATCAATTTCAATAATTTCGATGCAATTTAATTCAAGACACGAGTTAGTTGCTTAAAAAATGTTCAAATCAATTCCTTTTGGAGTCCATACGAGATGACTTGTCGCAAATTTTCAAAAAATCATTTCAATTTTCAATTTTCAATTTTTAACTTCGTGTCATCGCGGTTAATTTTGTCTTCAATTAAATGTCTTTTTTACGTGTTTACGTTTACGCATACGTGCTACCTGTTGCCTGTTTTCTACACTAACGATGCAGGAACTGATGCAAAGCAAAAGGGGAATTGACAGCCGACAGCGCTCCTCCGAAACGCAACACAAATAAATCCAAAAATAACAAAATGAACCACAATCCAAGAACACATATATACAAACCGCTTCACGTAAAATATAAATGTGTATAAGAAAGAGTCAAAGACACAGACAAGCTACTACAACTACTCAGCGCTTCCCGTCGGACCAGTCCCGATTTCACGAGGAGTCGCAGCCAAGGCAGACACTACCATCTGCTCAGACTCCCTCTCCGGAGAACTCTCCAGCATCTCGTGCTCCATCTCGACGTGAAGCTCCTCCGCCGCAGCCAACTGAGCCTTGAGAGAGGCAATCTCTGCATCTCGGCTCCGCAGCACATCCTCGTGACGCCTCTGCTCCTGGTCTCGAGGGGTGATCCCCAACCCCTGGGCCTCGATCGTCAACCTAGCTGTATCCAACTCAGCACAGACCCGAGCAAGCTCCGCCGGATCCGCAGTACCCTACAAAACACAATACAGGTCATCAAAATCTAAAAACGTGAAATGCAACACAAAATAAACAAAAACAACACACAAAAAGTACCTGAGAAAGCCGAGCCTCCCTCGCAGCTAAGTCACCAGCAAGCGCTCTCCAGTGGTTAGCCATCCGCCACTAAGCATGGTGACTAGCGGTCGTCACCTACATCCAAGAAGGTCCTTCGTACAATGCAAGGCAAAGCGTAAATGAGGAAAAACTTTCAGTTCAAGAACTCACCCTAAGAACGACCAACCTTCACTCCACGCCAACGTCGGTCACCTCAGCAACCGCAGGCTCTGACAGATGCAGCTGTAGCTCCTCGCCACCCGGCCCCTGAAAGGTTGTCTCCGCCGGGAAAAATGGGGGCTGAGTCCTCATCAGCATGTCGGCTTCCTTCAATTTGGGTCCACATCAAAAATAACAAACCCTCCTATAAAAAAGGCGATGAAAATGAAAGAATAGAGGAAAACATACCTTGATCGGGTACCAGACAAGCCTCGAGCACCGGAAGGTGTCGTAGTCGACCTCCCGCAGCAACAGCTCCTCACCTCCCTGACCATGAAGGTGCTCCTCAACCTCGTCGGGAGTCGACTCCTGGAACAACACCCTAGGGGGGTCGACCGGTACCACAAAAGTCACTGTAAAGCACTGACTAGCTAAACGCTCGCCCAGGTACGAAACCGGCTCGATCGCCGTCTTCATATACAAAACTGGGAGTTGCGAGGCCGTATACGCTCCCTGACAGCGGCCGACACCTCTGTGTAGTGCTCCCAAGGCCACCCGACAAACGGCATTCAAGACAAAGCTACTCAACCAACTGGGGGACTCCTAAGCTACCTTGTCATCCTGTCTCTATGTATTTCTATAAAGAAGAAGGAGTAAGGAACGACAACTCACATCAGCAACTCGAAGGGCGTTCACACGATGCATGTACTCCTCGTAAGTCAACTTAATCGACTTCTTCCAAGCCACCGTCCAAGCCGTCACATCAGGGTTAGTCTAAGGGACGCCACCCGTAGTCCCCGGACGCAGAGGGACGAATTAAGCGTACAACCAAGCCTGTAACCAAACACAGCAAACACAAATCAGCCAGTCTTTCGAAAGAATTGTCAAAATCAAAACCAAAATCAAAATCAAAATCAAAATCAAACTCAAAACAATAATAGACGCTCGTACCTCCAAGATGAGGCAGGGACCAACCAAAGCAGGGGCACTACCATCCCCTACTGCCTCCAGACGCACCGCTGCGTTGATATACCAGGTAAAACTCGCCAAACCGGCGTGACCCAGTCAAACTGACCCAAAGTGTAAAGGACAACAAGGAGAGGAAGTACCTTGGTCGACAAGCGCTCACCCTTGTCACTAAAGTACGTGGCACCCAAGAAGTACCACAACCACAACCGCGCCTCCTACGCGTCAGCCCTAGCCTCAGCCTCCGGACTCGCCAACGGCGCCAGAGCATAATCTACCGCTCTCCCTCTGAAGTGGTCTCTCACGTACGAGCTCACGATCAGGTACGGAGTAACGTCAGAAGGCTCAAGAAAAACAGTACCAATCAGATGAGTAACCGCAGGAGAAGACACCATCTCCGGTGTCTCTGTGAACTTAATAGGCGTCTCGCCACAAGGGAGGTCGGATATCATGGCAAAATCCTCTAAGGTCACGGCGTCGTATCCTAGTACCAATCCAACATGGCACGGATCAGACACAGGTTCGACCTAATCGAAGACTTGTGAATGTCCCGCCAAACGGCCACCAACGGCCCAAAGGCCGACCTCTCTACCAACGCCCTCGTACCGGCTCGGAGAACATCGTAAAAGCCCAGGCAGGTAGTGAAGCCCGATAAAGTCCTCATGGTGCCGATTTCCTGAAATAAAAAATAGACAACGTCAGAACACCTTTTCAGGTCTGATGCTTCAAAAGTGACGAAAGTTCAACCAGGTGACACGACTTACCAAGCCCTCATGTGCACGGTAGGAGATGTGCTTGTCCAGTCGAAGCAGCAACTGGCTACCTCGAAACCCTCTGCCCAAGCAGGCACCGTCCGCAGGTTCAGCCCCCGCGGGGCTGTAACCTGTCTAACATCCCAGCCCGCGACGTGAGCGTCGTCCTCAACCGTCTCCGCCCTCCGTCTCTTCTCACCCCGAGACTGAACATGACGGATAAGAGGTATCTCGATGACCCTAACGACGTGTGGTCGGCCGATGAGCCCTCCTCCTCCTCCTAGTAACCCTCCTCCCGGAAGTACCAGCCTTAGACCCTGTCTGAGCTCTCTCAACGCTAGCAGCCCCAACAACGGGCTCCTCACGGACCTCAGCGGCCCTCCCGACCCTAACAGCCTCCTCGGAAGGCCCCTCCTCCTCAGAAGCGTCTTCCACTGTCACGGCGGGTGCACTAACCGGAGTACTGACCGACCCTGTCCCAAACAGGTCCTCTAAAGTCGCAGCAGGAGACACAGTAGGTCCCGAACACTCTCCTGCAAACAAAGACTGTCAGCCAAAATTTCGGTATTACGACGGCGTAAAATGGATAAATCCAAAAAAAAACCTGCAAAGCAGAACAAGGGCAATCCCGACTAAAGCCAACCAAACAAAAACAATTCACAAAAACGCACAAAAAACGACTCGCCCTTCTTTTCAAGCAAAAGACGAGTCAACACAACGACAAGCAAAAATGGCACCTCAAGACCCGCACAAGGTCCGCCAACAACCCAAAATACGTTCCCGATGCAATGGGGTATTTTCTACAACTCAAAGAGGCAATTTCTATGCCAATTTGAGCGCAAACCGGTCAAAATTTCAAAATACGACCACAACGAGGCAACCTGATTTTATCACGCCTCAAAGCGACCTAAACTACCAGTAAGGTCCATTTCAAGGCAAACTGACTCAATTGAAGCCCTAAAAAGGCGCTTATTCTGTCGGATATAACACCGTCACAAAAGCCAAAAACCCCAATTTTGCCCACAATACCCAATGAAGGTCCACAATGGCAAAAACGGTCTTTCCCGACAACAATGCAACCTAGTGGGACCTATTACCCAAGCAAATAAACTTGGCATTGTGAAATGAGACGGTTTCTTCGCCTCACGCACGTTTTTCGAGCATAGGGGACGCAAACGGGGACCAAAATGCAAACTAAAAGCACCCCGATACTCCTAAACAGGTTTCTAACCTAATGCAATCATCAAATTCGCTCAAAATGGGCTCAATCAAAACGCCCAAATCAATTTTCAAGGGTAAATGTTTTGCCCTAATTCAATCTATCAAAAAGACAAACAAATTCAAATGGATTCATGAGGAAATACATACCTTGAGATGACATGATGATAATGGCACGACGGGAGCAAGCTAAAAAACCAACAATGGCGGTTTTGTGCAGTTTTATCAAGAGGTTGAAGAAGATGAAATGAGAATGGTATGCAAACATATCTCGCGTCCTATACAGGAAAATAGGGAAGGCCCCTTATCTCGCCAAATTGCTCGCGCCTCAATGGGGTGCTCCCTGCTCTATTGTAGCGGAATTTTGGGCCTCGGCCCAATTCCCATCAAACCTCAAATTTTCAATGACGACATTAGGAACCGTCATTTTGAAAATACAAAAATAATAGTGAAAATTCAAATTCACTATTTCTTCAAATTTCGAACGACGGTAATTAAAACCGTCATTTTCAAAAATAATAGTGAAAATTCAAATTCACTATTTCTTCAAATTTCGAACAACGGCAATTAAAACTGTCATTTTCAAAATAATAGTTGGAAATCAAATTCACTATTTTCACCACATCTGTCAACGGCGGCAACATAAACCGTCACTTCAAAAGCAATAGTGAAGATTCAAAATTCACTATTTCTTTCACATGTCAACGGCGGCAACATAAACCGTCACTCCAAATGTAATAGCGAAAATTAAAAATTCGATATTTCCTTCAAAATTCAAACAAACGGCGATCAAAACCGCCACTTCAAATTCAAAAACGAGTAATGAAGATTCAAAATTCACTATTCCTTCAAATGTCAACAGGGGGGTTCCTCGCGGAACCCGCTTATTTCAGAAACAATAATAGTGAAATTCAAAATTCCTATTTCCACGGCGGCATCAAGAGTCCGCTATTTCCAAAACAAGTCTGACAAGTCTGTCGTGTACCTATCAAAAATAACTAACTAAACTAACTATATAGCTAGGGAAGTCAGGTCGATCTCCTCAGGGAGGTAAGATATCTGTAAGAGTCCGTCTATTTGGTCACAAATGGGGGGGTTGGTGATATGATTTTCTAAACTAAAAGTTTTAAGGCTAGAGAAATTAGGAATGAGCAATTAAGGCAGAAAATAAGAATAAACTATCAATAGAGAGGGGACATGTCAATATTTCGGTTCACTGCGGTAGTCCAGTGACTCAACTATAAACAATTTAGATGAATTACTGCGAGACGGATATGGAAAGGTCCACTTTCTACCCTAGACTCCCACTAACTTAACTTCCGTCCTCGTCAGGGTAGTCTACTGTTCATAGCAGGTCTATTCAGTCCAATCTTCCGATCCAGGATTAAATTTAACCAGATTAAAAGGGTGACTCGGAAGTGTGCACTCAACTAAGTCGGTAAATACAGTTATATTGCTATGGTGATAGAGTCTCACAAATAATTTATCTAACCTATTCACTACATCATCACATTTCTACCGTAGATCCCCTAATCTTAACATGAAACAGATTAGCTATTCACGCTATTAATACTGTCAATACTAATAACAAATAAATAACTATTATTCAACATGATAAAACAATAATCAAATTGTATAAAAGGTAATTAGGGCAGAAATTAAAAGGAAGCAAAGCAAGTAATTAAGATGAATAAAAGGAAGATTAATTTTAAAAGGAAGAAAGAGATTACAATCGCAAGAAACTGGCGAAAAGAACAAACAAATCCGAGCTAAATAACCCCGAAAAAAAAGTTACAGTGAAGGGAAAAGAGAAGCGCAGGCTTTACTGTGAAAGATGAATGATAGATAAAAACTTACATATAATAGATAATAGATACCAATGACCTAGTTAACGTGCGTTTAAATAGAAAAACTACTAAGTCCATCAACTAAAACAAGTTCACGGGCTAATTAAAGCCCACGACAGCAAAAACCACTCGATCGAGTAGTCTGAAACCACTCGATCAAGCATTTCTCTAGATAATCTACTCGATCGAGCAGAATTGTTACTCGATCGAGTAACCTCAATTTCCAGCACTATTGGATCGAGTAAGATATTACTCGATCGACCAACCAATGCCCTAAAAACTACTCGATCGAGTGATAAAACAGCTCGATCGAGTATTCTTCCTTCAAATCAGCTCAAACTCGTGACCGACTGCCTCGTAGACCGTTCCTTCACGCATCCCAATGCAAGATCTCACTCTGAAAAATCTCGTCTCCTCAAAATGCATGCAAAAAGGACGAAAATGTTACGATTCTACTACTTTTACGTTCATTCCTGCAAAATTGTCAAGACGAACCAAAGTAGCCAATTCGGGGGCAAAATGCAATATAAACAGTACGAAAGTACATAGAAATACGTGCTAAAATAGGCTAAAAAGACTATAAAAAATGCACGTATCTAATCTCCCCAAACCTTACTCGTCCTCGAGTAAACTAAAATGCAACTAATGGACCGGAAATGAAAACTCATAGCCAGCTTAACTTGTCTACTTGAACCAATTTAATGCAACAAAAATTAACAGTTATAGCTATGCAGTCAATACGCAAACGAATTATAAGCTGTTCAGAAATATAGCCAATCAATCGACCTTGCAAGACCAACAAAATCGGACTCTCACGTGGTCACTCTTCTCTCATGAAGCAAAGGGTGAATATTATAAGTAAAATAGAGAAAGAGAAACAGTCACTCACCTAACTGCGACCTACATAGCATGCATGCAACAAAAATGAAAGACGATTCAAGTACCAATGCACACACTCCAACCAATAATGTCCGTCACAGCCGAGGGCTTACAAATGATATGGGAATAGTGAGGGTCAGGTAAGAAAAGGCAAAACAAGTTATGGTAATGTGGAGGTAAAAGCGTCAAGCTAGTTCCTAAACAGGACCATATAAGACCATCCAATTCTCAGCCGACTGAAAAACATGGTACAAGTGCCCTTCATTTGGCACACAACTCACTAATCTCATGCACAATCTCCTCAAAAATATGGAATAAAAACGGAGGAGTGAGACCGTCACAATATAAAAATGAATACAGACGGACTCAAAAAGCAAACCAGCACAAATTTTTTGAAACTTTTCTCTCTGGTTCTTCACTGTACAAACGTGATTTTTCTTTTTTTTTTTCATTTTTTCTTTTTTTTTTCCCTTTTACGTTTTCTCTTTTTTTTTTCTTTTCAATTTCAACTTTTTTTTACATTCTTTTCCTTTTTCTCCTTCCTCTATTTTCACCAACTCCAATCAAATGATACCCACGGGCCAAACTGCAGACGGAAAAATATACCACAAAAGACATACTAAACTAGCTTGACTAGGCAGGCTCAGTTTGGGATGTAGCTAATGGGTCAAAAGACAAGTTTTGGCTTAAGTGGAGCTAAATGGGTCAAAAATATAAGAAAAGGGGAAAATTTGCAAGCACCTCCCTGCAGGTGAAACCGACCACAAACCCGAATGTGTGGATTTGACAAGAAATCGAATGTCAAAAATGTGCAAAAGTGATGAACATGCTATGCAAGGAGTACTACTCTCAATTCCTAATGAACTGGTCATGAATGTCACTAGGTATGGGCTCTAAACCTCAGAAATTGTAAAGTAGATTGCCAATTTATCAGGTTAAGTCTAAACAGTCAGCTATATTTGAACAAAAACTCATAGACTATGAGTATGACAAAGCTAATAACCATCAACAGAAGTGCAAGGCTCAAGTAAAATGACAAGATATAGTGCAGTTTCATCACGGAAATCAACCGTTCCGACTCAACCTATATGCAAAAATAAACGTGAATTTTTTTGATTTTTTTTGAAATTTTCTAAGCTGAAATGAATTTTTTGGATATTCGATGAGATAAATAGACAATGCAAACTGTAATAAATAAACGTGAATGCAAAACAAATGCAAATACAGACTCAAAAGGATGCAATACCCTCCCCAAACCAAAACGGACAACGCCCTCGTTGTCCTCCAGCATACACCAGTAGATATATACAGGGGAACGGGAATATACAACCAATAAAGAATGAAAAACAGTAAAATAAAAAGGAGACAAAGTAAATAAAGGAGCGAGAATAAACATACAAAACAAGAACTTCCCCAAACCAGCCAGAAAACTTGGGAAGTGAGTAGACCAGCAGCTACTCGTTAGTCTCCTCGTCACTGTCACGCACGTCCTCCACCATCACCGTGAAGTCCGGATCTACCTCCTTCTCTCTCCTCTTCCTCTGCTCAGCTCGAGCTCTCTCCGCCGCAGCCGCCGGGTCCTCGTCCTCATCCTCCTCTGTAGCAGACTCCGGGTACACCTCAGCTGGGTTCCGGTAAAAGGAAGGGTGTGGCCAACCCTCTGGGATTGGACGGTGTCGCCTCAAGTGGTACTCGTATAGAGGGAACAAAGTCAAAGCTATGTCCCGCTCCATACGAGCATGTCTCTGTGCAATCTCAACTAACAAACCGTCACGGCGCCCTTGGTCCATGACCGAGGACGCCTCAAAGGGTGGTGGAGGTACAAAATTAGCCGGTAGGACCGGCTGTGTTTGTGTCTGGTCGGCGGGTGCAGGAGTAGGAGTAGGAGTATGGATCGGGGTAGTTGTGGTCGTGGAAGTCTGGCCACCCGTGGAAGGTGCGGATCCCTCTTCGGTCTTAATTCTACGCCGCTTCCTAGCGGCGGTTAAAGTAGTAGGTGAGCGGACCTGAAGGTGGTACTGAGGTAGAGGTGGTGGTCGGGAGCCCCGTGCAACAGTGGGCAAATGGGCTAGACGAAGCAAGGTGTCATAAGGAAGGTCAACGGACAAGGAACCATTTATCTTCCATGTCCGGTAGTCTGTGGTCAGCCAAGTTTGAGAGTGCATGGCAGCTAGGCTCATATACCTATCACCGTCTGCGTAAGGTAAGTCACGAGGCAAGACGGTGAGGATAGAACGGGCAAGAAAGGTGGCTATGCCACCGCAGACAATAGTGCCCATGAGCTTCTCTCCCTGAGCCTGGAAGTACCTGGCGGTCAAGTAAGTAATGTTGAGGGTAAAGGGACCCTCGCCGTCGATGTTCAGGTAACCGCCTAAGATGGAGAGCTGGTTTTTGTTGATGTTGTTTGGCTCGTTTCGGCCAAAAATAGTGCTACCCATCAGTCTAAGAAAGTAATGGGCGGGGGGTAGGTGGACCTGAGCGAGCTTTTGCTCGTGATAAGGGGTTTGTGCCAAAGCCCGCCAAAGAAGACTAATGACCTTCCTAGGGACAACAGTGGTTCCCGTAAAGGAAAGGCCGAGTCGGGTACCAAACTCCTCAAGTGTCCTAGAAAAGGTCTGGTTGTACAACCGGAAGGACACAGAAAGGCTGGTAAGGACAGCGTCGTGTGCCTCTGAGGAGAAGGTGAAGGAGCTGAAGAACTCAAGGCTCAGCTCCCTAAAAGTGTGGCCGCTCATAGTGATGAGTCCGGCAATCCCCATGCCCCGTAAAAGCTCACAGACTTGCTCGTAGAAGCCGAGCCTCTGAAGTGTCGGACGGTCAAAAAATCGGGTAGGGAGATACTGACATTCAACTAAGTTATTAAAACGCTCACGATGAATACTATTTACAAAAATTACATGAGGGAACCGAGGGTGTGAGTCAAGAGAGTCATCCCCTCGAATCGTGACACGCCCAGTAGCAGGTGTAGCACGACCACGACGGCGACCTCTAGAACCTGATGTAGAAGACCGTCCGGTGACGGTACGAGGAACTAGGGCCGTCCTAAAAGCAACTGCGACTGCGGGTGAGTCCGCCACAGGTGTGCGGATCGTGGCTGAAGTAGAAGCAGTGACTTCAGCTGTGACCGCCACTGAAGAAGAAATACTAGCAGCAGTGCTAGCAGTAGTAGTGGTCGTGGATCGAGGTGGCAAATGAAACAGGCCTAGCGAGCGGTGCTAGCGGCGGTAAACACAAGATCGGGCAAGCAGAAACCGAGAAAAACAAATGAGAGTGCGGCGGTGCGGAGACGGTAGTAACAACAGGGACTACCGTCTCAGACGGAGACAAGGATGGACTAGAAGCAGAGCTCGTAGAAGGCACAGAGCTAGAATCAATCCTATACAAATTGGGCAGGCGAATTTGATAAGAGACGGCAGTTTAACAACATGAAAAACAGCCCAAAAATTCCCAAATTACCTCAAAAATTCGAATGGTAACAAGTAAACAGCGATAGGGGAAGGGTAGCAGAGGATAAATGCAGCAAATTAGGCAACAATTGAGGGAAATTAAGCAAATGGCAGCAGGAAAAACTAGTTTACAGTCGAAAATTTCGACTGTAATTAGCCCTAATCGCAAATTTCTCGCAAAATTCGAATTAAAAAAGTAAATATCAAAGAGGCATGGTAATTAAGCATCAAGTAGGACAAATGAATGATTGAATCAAAATTATAGTCAAAAATTTCGACCCAAAACGGAAAATCAAAACCCTAATTCCTAATTCACTTCCTAAAATGCAAAATTAATGAAATTAAAATGCAAAGAAGTGTAGGAATTACTTACTTGATGATTAGGAACCTACAAAGAGCAATTAATCGACAATCAACAAGCAACAAAGGTGATTTTTTGATCGAAAAATCGCAAACCCTAATACCCTTAAAAGACCGTGTAAAGTAGCAATAATCAAGGGGAAAATAGAGCGCAATGGACGATTAATTACCAAGGAATAAAATGTAGGTGGCGGATTTGGAAAATGGGCAAGAAAAATGGAGGTTTTGGGGTTTGTTTGATCGCAAATAAGGAAGGGAGACGGAATAAAGCAAGAGGAAATAAAAGAAATAAAACAAAAGAGGGAGTTAACGAGACTCCCTGCGTGTAATTTCTAAATTCTCTCGATCGAGGGGTTTAGAACTGCTCGATCGAGAACTTCTTGCATTTATCTACTCGATCGAGTAAAAAGTTACTCGAACGAGAACTCCCCTTTGCAGCTTTAGTCGATCGAGTAGCTGGAAACCATTCGATCGAACAAATTCCACTCGATCGAGTACAAAAAGTACTCGATCGAGCTCTTTCCCCCGTGTAAGCTCTTGAATTTGCTATTATTCCCTTGAATTTGCGTAAAATTCCCCAAACCTGCATAAAAACACTCGCAAAAATATCCCAAAATACCAAATACGTAGAGTAACAGTCTATAGTCTCTAATATAAGATAAAAAAAAATCTAAATTCTAATTGTCCTAATTAAAAGCAATAAATAAAATTCAACGGAAAATTTAAAAATTGTTTATACAATTTATTACACGGGGCATTTCCCCGCTCACTTCTCAAAGCAATTCAGTAGCCCCTCGGAGGGCTATTGAATGGAGGACGTCATCTCAGCAACATTAATCGTCCTCTTCAATTTCCACGAGCTTGCATTTGAATCATTGGGAGGAGAATAGTTGACGTCCACATACGCTCGAACTTTTCTCATCCTTACTCTGTTCTCACCGGCTTTAACATCGTCATTCCCACTTTGACTGACATTAATTACACAATACCCTTTGACAACTCCTGCATTATTTTCATCTGTACCTGCAGCAAGGAAAATAGACGAACTTTCCTCCTTTCTACTCTCAACCTGAGGGGGAGGGGTCACAATAGCAGCACAATACTCCAAATTATCGTTTGGAGTGTCAATAGGAGGGTCGATTGAAGAGAGGGCATTGCAAGGATGAGCTTGCATGGTAGCTCTTCAAAACTTAGACTGATGGAATATCAATTCCTCGTCCCCAACCTGAAAAGTCAATGACTTGCCCCCGACGTCTATTACTGCACAGGCAGTAAATAAAAATGGTCTCCCTAAAATAATAGGGGTATGGGCATCTTCGGGGATGTCAAGTACAAGGAAGTCAACGGGAATAAAGAACCTCCCGATCTTAACAGGTATGTCTTCTATGACACCTAGTGGCCGTGATATGCTACGGTCGGCCATCTTAATAGTCATATTTGTAAAATTAAACTTTGTCAAACCAAGTCTCTTAGCCAGAGACAGCTGTAAGACACTCACGCTAGCACCAAGATTGCATAACGCGTTATCAATCAAATGGGTACCAATATGACACGGAATCGAAAAACTACCCGGATCCGACAGTTTGGGAGGTAACATATTCTGAACTAGGGCCGTCCCTACCTCCGTCAAAGCTATCGTCTCATTGTCGTTAACGTGCCTCTTACGCAATAAAATTTCGTTCATAAATTTATGGTAAGAGGGTACCTGTGTCAGCAATTCAACGAATGGCACAGTGACTTGCAAGCTTTTCAGAAGTTCGGCAAATTTGTCGAATTGTTGATTAGCTTTAGTACTTTGCAAACACCTCGGGAAGGGCACCTTGATGGGTATCTCGAGTCCCTTGTTCCTTTCTTCCAACGTGTAAGCCGGATCAAGCTCTAAATCCTTCGGACGCTTCTTTCCTCTCGAACGAGGTCTCTCAGGCGACATTTCATTCGATCGAGCACTAGCAGGCTCTCGATCGAGTTGTTCTTTGTCAGCATTACTCGATGATGTGACCATTATTTAAGCACATTTAGTCCCCGTATTAGCCCCGTTCCTATGCTTTTTAGTGCATATTTGGGTCATTTACTATCTTTAGTCCTTTATTTTGCATATTCTTTGAGGTTTTGTTTCCTTGGTAGGAGAGGAGTGCAAACCTTGCATTTTCATGGCAAAATGGAGCTAAATTGATCGAATCTAATGACCAAGCATCAAAGAGAAAACAATACAGGAAGGCCTTTGTACATATTATAGTAGATGGGCAATGATGAAGAAATCCTTGCATCCCCGACTAAATCCCGGGGGATTATTGGAAGAAGAAAGGAAGAAAAGGGAGCTGTGACACAATCCGCTCGTCCTGCCCAACAATCCGCCCGTCCAGCCACCAGGCAATCCGCCCGTCCCGACACCTTGAACGCTCGGATTCCCTTACAGTCCCACACGTCCTTTCTTCATGCTCCATGAAAGATACGCATATATATGAAAGATCGGCAAAAAGGAGATCGGCATCTCTTTTGAGAGGAGCGATTCCTCAAGGACTTAATCGTCATTTAAGCCCTTATTAAACCCTAATGTGTATACCTAATCCCAATTATAAATAACCTATTAGTCTAGTTAGATAATCATGTTCTTCTTATCAATCTTTAGTGTAGTTTATATCATTCTAATCTCTTCTTAATCTTGTAATCAACTTTTAATCAAGTCTTATTACAAATCTCATTTCCTTAATCTCTCTTTTGTTCATCTTTTATTTTGGATAATTGAAGATTATTTGGGTTATTATTTTGGAATCATTAGTAGGTATAATTCTCTTAATCCCTTTTTAATTATTGTTGATCATCTTCATTTATTCATCATGTTTTGCTTTGTTAATGTGATTGACAAACTTGTTAACATGCTAAACTTGATAATGAGTGAGTAGTTTCCTTAACTAGGGTTAATGGGTAATTAGAGGAAACCAACATAGGGGATGATTCATGCCTAATTTAATATGTCTTCATAGTTTATTTGCTTGCTTATTGTGATCTCAACTTATGCACATGTTATGTTTGATGAAATGCGAGCCTATGAATCCTTGCATTTTTTACCTATCACTTATCTTTTCAATGAGACTTGTAAGACATAAACCAACTCGAGTCTCATTAGACCATGCATATAGTTGAGTAGGGAGGAATAAGTCAACTTGTATGTGTTGTACAATTTAATCGATTTGGCTCCGGGACCCAAACCTTCATAGGAATGTTAGATATAAACCAACTCGATCCATCACAACAATAATTACTTTCTTATAATTTGAGAATATGTTTGTATGACAAATTCCCATGAATCGATTCGGCTCCGGGACCCAAACCTTTATATTGCTTGTTTACTTTTTATTGCTATTTAGTTTAGTGACCTACTCATCTCAACCCCAAATCGTGACACCCCTAGACACCGCTACTTGCAATCAAAAATCCTACATCAATACCCGTGCCTTGGGATCCGACCTTTACTTGCCTCTTTACTAATACTAGAGTTGTTTGTGAAGTTATAAATATTGTTTTGGTCTAGGTGCTCCTAATGACAAGTAACCGAAAAGTAAAAGCTCCAAGTGAGTAGAAACTCTGACCAAAAAATGGCGCCGTTGCCTGGCACGGTGTTAACTTGATTTTATTTTCTTAGATTGTTATTAGTTGTGTGTTTCTTTCCCTTGGGGAAGAAAAACTCCTAAAGGTTTGTTCTAATTATTTTCGAGTTGTTTGATATTTTTCATGTCTAGAAGATCACAAGGTAACTTGTTACCCATTGATCACGAAATTTAAAGGACTTTGACAAACAATAGAAGATTTGCTAGAGGTACTTTGAGAGGTATTGGTGAGGTTGTAGATATTCAACTAAACACTTATGAGTTCATCAACCCTTTTGCAAGAGAAGGTGAGGAGAACCCAACACCCAAATCCAACACAAAATCAGCCCCACAATGCCTAAATTTTCATCACATTCCGTACCAACCGAGGAGAACCTACCCAATGGAACTCCCACACCACAACACTTAACCGGAAATTTCATTGCTAAATCCGCATTTATCCAATTACTCGAAAGAAGCCAATTTGGGGGGATGCCTAGTGAAGACCCTCACTCTCTCATGGAGACTTTTTGTGACTATTGTGATGCGATTTCACAAACCGGTGTAACTCAAGACCAAATTCGATGGGTCTTATTTCCTATTTTCTCTAATCCGCACCGCAAAACAATGGTTGAAGAGCCTTAATAAGGCTACTCTTGTAATTGACTCTTGGAAGAAGTTGGCTATAGCTTTCTACAAAAAATTCTACCCTCCGGAAAAGACTAACATGCTAAGAGCTCAAATTACGGGTTTTAAGCAAAGGGATAAAGAATATTTGTATGAAGCTCGGGAGCGGTTCAAAGGAATTTGTCGCTCATGTCCTCATCATGGACTTAGCGAGTGGTTCTTGGTACTACAATTTTGGAATGGTCTTTATGAAGACTCAAGAAACATGGGATCAAATGGTATGTTCACCGAAGTTGACGATAATCAAACATGGAACAACATTGAGGAAATGGTGGTCCATAACTCACAATATAGTAGACCTCGCAAGGCTAGTAGAGAAGGAAAGCATGAAGTGGACTCTATTACTCAATTGGGTGCTCAACTTAGTGCTCATATTGATACCATAAACTTGAAGTTTGAGAAGGCTATGGCTAAACTTGAAGAAGCCTCAAAATCACCAAAGCATCATGTTAATACCATGGTAACATCTTCATAAATCCCAAGTGGGATATGTGAGAATTGTGGAACTTTGGAACATGACCAAAGTGAAAGTAGGGGAACAAATGAACAAGTAAATGCTTTTAAAGCATACAAGAGTGGTACTCCTTATTCCAATTATTACAATGAAAACACCAAATTCCACCCAAATCTCTCATACAAAAGCAAAAATGTTCAATACCCTCAACCAGCATACACCCCACCTCCCATGAGAAACCAAAACCAATGACCCTTTTTCAACCAAAACCAAGGTTACCAAAATCAAATTCCATACAATCAACAAAATGACCAAGGTTTTGATGTTCAAAAAACGGTCCTCCAAATGCAAAAGAATCAACAAGAGTTTTTCACTCAGATGCAAAAGGATAGCCAAGCAAAGGACATCACCATCAACAACATCCTAGCCCACACAAAAATGTTGGAAACTCAATTGACCCAACTAGCATCTTCAAGTTCTCAAAGGCAAAAGGGGAAATTACCACCTCAAGGTAATCCCCCAAGACATGAAACGGTTAGTGCCATTCACTTGAGGAGTGGTACGAGATATGAAGGTATAAAGAAGTAAGTTGAGGATGAAGTTTTGGAAGCTAGTGCCAAAGAAGAAGTTGTGCGAAACTCCAAGGAAGAAGAACCAACAAAAGAAGAAGTTTCAAAGAAAAGTGAAGTGAAGGCCAAGGAGAAGAAGCCCATTGTGATTAAACTTCCATTCCCAAGTCGTCAAGCTAAGCCGAAGTTCGATGATCAACTTGGAAAATTTAGGGAATTTATGAAGAATTTGGAAGTCTCGATTCTCTTTACGGAATTAATCAATCATGTGCCGGCCTATGCAAAGTACATGAAGGAAATCCTTACAAAAAAGAATTCGATCCGTAAGCTTGTAACAAATGCCTTCACTAAGGTGAGTAGTGCAATCCTTCAAGGGAGTTCACCTCCGAAACTTAAAGATCCGGGAAGATTCTCAATACCATGTCCCATTGGCGACACCACGATCAACAAGGGTTTTTGTGATCTAGGAGCAAGTGTGAGTGTTATGCCGTATTCGGTTAGTAAAGGTTAGGGATGAGAGAGCTTAAATGTACTAACATCACACTCCAAATGGCCGATAGATCGACGAACACACCGTTAGGGATATGGGAAGATGTTCCCGTGAGAGTTGGGAAATTTTTCATCCCGGTGGAGTCATTTTGGACATGGAAGAAGACTCCAATATTCCGATCATTCTAGGAAGACCTTTCTTGCACACCGCGGGTGCGGTGATAGATGTGAAGCACGGAAAGCTTACTCTAGAAGTGGGAGACGAGAGCATAACTTTCAATCTTGACAAGACCATGAGAGCTCCCCGTTTGCATGAGCCATGCTTTATGGTTAATCACTAAAGCCGGAAGGATGATTGGAGGAAGTCGGAATTCCAATGGAAAAAGAAAGTTGATGATGCTCCATTCAAAGAGCAAGAGAATAGCAACAAAGAGAGATTTAAAAGCTCACCCATGACAAGTGAAGAGGTTCGCCTCATTGGCCAAAACAAGAAAGAGGGAGAGTTGTCTCTATCAACTCAAGAGATTTTTAATGATCAAGTAGACGAAGTTTGCGTTCTTTGGGATGATGCGTTCGAAGGGATATTCAATCCCTACATTGGTAATGCTATGAACCAAGACCATCATTGAGAACAATAATGCAAAGATCTATTGAGGATCTTTATCATGAAAATGAACAAGCTTTCGACTACTTGTTCAAGGTGTTGAGTAACATCAACAACAACTTGAACATGCCCCCTTGACATCTCACATTGGATGAGAGTTTGGTGGAGTCCTCCCTAAACCACCATGTGTAAATATTCTAACTCCCTAACTTGCGTTTCAATTTTAAATTGCATTTTTGTCATTTTTGGATTTATATTTTTGTGCCTTGATCAAGATATTCATCATTTTTGAGAGAAGTGAGGGAGGGACTTATGACTTTATTGATGTGTAGTGCTTTGACTTAGTGTGGGGTAGTAATTGCCTAGGCTATTCATGCCTTTGTAGTGCCCCCACAATGAAGAACACGAGAATTGAAGATTGAAAATGACATGGGTTAAGCAGTACCCACGGATGGACCTGAATGCGTGTGAACAGGAAGGAATCTGAGCGTCTCAATGGAGAATTTGCTCGTCCTGATGAATCTGAGCATCCAATATCACCAGACGCTCGTCTGGCTGAGCTGTGGGATTTAAAAAATGGTCTGTCACAGAATCCGAGTGTCCCAGTGAGGAATCCACGCGTCTGATACAAAACGCTCGTCTTGCATAGAAGACGCTCGTCTTTATGCTGTTGAAATTTAAGGAATCACCCTGTAACAGAATCCGAGCGTCTTTCAAAGAATCTGCTCGTCTTACATTGAGGAATCCGCTCATCTTTATACAAAAACGCTCGTCCCATAGCGTCTTTTCCTGAAGCAAATCGTGCAGAATCCGAGCGTCCCAGACACCAATCCGCTCGTCCCTGCTGCTGTTTTTAAAATTAACGGGTCTTTTAAACCCTTACTCCTTCATTCATTTTCATTTCTTCTACATTCAAACACTACCCTCAACACAAAAACCCCAAATACCCTCATCCTCTACATCAATAAAACAAGATTTCCTCAACCAAATTCAACAAAATAAAATCCAAACTTACCCACAACAAAAATTAATCACTCCTTTTACAACAAAAATTCATTCAAACACCAAAATCTTCAACCTTTGAGTCGATTTTTAAGATACAAAGCAACATTCTTTCATCTTAAATCGATTTGTGTATTCCTAAAAATTGAATATTTCATTCTCTCTTTGGTGTAATCAACAATGGCAAGAACTAAAGGAGGTAACAAGGCACCCCCAAAGAAGATCAAAAAGGCAACAACTTCTTCAAGCAAAACAATTGTCTAAGGCATTGGTAGTTCATGAGTCAAGGTTGAAGGTTCAACAAGGCCCCCTATGGAAGCTACAACATTAACAACTCCGGTCATTGAGCAACTATCTAATTATCCGGAGGTAATTTTCACTTCCGACTCTCATAGGGATAAATTTGTTCTCTTTGCTAAGAAGACCATTATGCCTAGAAAATTTATTTGTGAAGATGCTTTGTCTAAGTTGGGTGTTCTTGAACAAACCAAAACCTTCTTTGAGGCTATAGGATTGGGTAAATTGTTCACCATGAAGGAATTGACATACCCCTCCCTCACATTGGAATTTTTGAGTTCCTTGAAAGTTACAAGGGTGGAAACTAGAACCCACGTCGAGTTTCGTCTTATAAATACCAATAGACGCATCCCTTTTGGTGAATTGAGTAAGATTTTAGACCTTAGTGATGCCCCGTACTATCACAAGATCCCCGAAAAGTATGGCCCCGCTCCTCTTTTGGAGGCAATTTCCGGAAAGACATTTGTGCACTTTCATGATTGACGTGCTCTATTAGTCCACCATCCGGGCATTAGAGTGTAGCATAAGGTCATTGGGAATACTTTGGTAGCAAGAAATAGTACTAATCATCTTACCAAGCTCGATTTTGTTCTTCTTGAGTCGGCCTTGAACATAGGAAGGGAATATACAAAGCCATATAATGCTCTAAGACTTTTGGTTAAAAGATGGCTTAATGTCGATTGTGGTAAAGAGGGCACCGATTTTATTGTGAATGGAGGACTAGTTACCCATTTGGCCAAGCACTTTAACCCAAATTTCAACAAAGACAAGAATTATGTAGTGGTCAAAGGAGGTCATCTCATTGATATGGACACCATGATTCTTAAGTTTAAGTGGGTCAAGCATGCTCCTCTTGACACCAAATATGGGTGGTTAACCAATAAAGCTAGGCCTTCACTTTGCCTTCAAAGATTTACCGATTGAATGTTCACCGACCCAACTACCTTCTTCCACTCTCCGAGGAGACCGAGTACATTATTCAACAACAAAGAGGCGAGATTGATGAGCCCTCCTCCTCCATTTTCACATCACCCTACCCATTTGAGTATCAAGAGTTTAAACCCAAGGATATCGAGGTAGGAAATTATTACATGACTCTACTCATGAGGGAAATGCACAAGCAAACTTACAATGATAGAGTGGATGCTTACAAGGCCCAATATCTGCCCCTCCTACATCTAGCTAGGCAAGGACTTCTTGATTCATCATGTCCTTTGCCTAGTTGGGCGGATAGGGATGTTTTCTTTCCTAGCACCTCTAGTGGTGGAAGACCGGGTTGAGAGGATGTTGTTGATGAAGAAGGTGAAGAACAAGAGGTTCAAGAGAATGTTGAAGAAGAAGAAGAAGATCAAGATGAGGAAGGAGAAGAAAGTGAGGAAGAGCAAGGAAGTGAAAGTGGGAGTGGAGATTATTCCACTTTTATGGAGGAAGATCATGATAATGATGATATGAAGGAGGATTAGCAAACCTTGGAGGCTCCTACACTCTTTCACCCCTCTTATGGTTGGTCTACTTCTTTTGTTTTCTTTATTGTATTTTGATCATTTGTTTGAGGAGTCCTAGCAACATGGAGGACTAACACCTTGGCTCCATTAAGGTGTTCTTTTTATTGTTCCCACATGTAAAATCCAAAATGACAAGCTGTAGTTTCATGCATTGCATTCCGTGTGCATGAACTACCCCGAAATTCAAGACATTAGAAATAATGTCTATTTTAGTTTGGGGAAGTTCATGCATACGCATCGGGAGGTAATCTAAATTACGCTCTCCGCCATAAGAAAAACCCATGCATCATGTAGTGTAGCTTAGTATAGTTTGCATTTAGTTTATAAATCTTGCTTGCATAATTTCCTATCGTATTGGGCATTGAGGACAATGCCCATACTAGTGCGGGGATGTGAAATTCTAACTTGACTTTTATTAAAAAAAAAATCAAAAAAATTCGAAAAAATTCGAAAAAAAAAATTGAAAAAATTGAAAAATCTAAAAACATGTTCATTTCCTTTGTAGTGTAGTCTTGTATATATTGTTTGTATATGTTGTTTTTGTTTATCCTTGTTCACATTGGTCGACTATGCCACATCCGAGACATGAGGATATTATAGACCGCATGGTCTGATCTTTCCAATCTCCTTTTTCCTCTTTATGTTAATGACTATGTGGCTTTATTTTGATTGATGCCGTATAAGAAATGTGAATTTAGGACTTGCATTTAGATTATTTGGCATACTAGTTGGTAGAATCATATGCATTAGGTTGTATATATGTTAGTTGCATCATGGCATGTAGTTTGCATGTTAGAAAAATTTTGTGAAACCGTCTACTTGTGATGCTTGACAAGTGTATATAGGCCTTAGTTGATGCTTTTTTCTTCTTAAGACTTTGCTTGTTAAAATACTTGTAAAACACCCTAGGATGTGTCATGCTAGTATCCTTTGACCCATGAATTAAGGCCTAGTCAAGAGTACCTTGTGGTGTGATAACTCCTTGGCTACCGTTTATTCCAAGGTGACCCATGAAACCATGCAACCATCATTCATCCATGTTTTACCACATTTTTTGTCATCAAAGGGAATGGGCACAAAAAGAAATTGTTCAAAAATTTGAGTTCAAGAAAAGAAAAGAAAAGAAAAAGTTTGCAAATTGCATCAAAAGAAAAGAGGAGTAACAAAAATGAAAACTCCTATGCTTCAAATATAAGGCACCCTCATTACTAATTGGGGTGATTTTGAAAATGTTCAAAAGAAAAATGCAAAAGTTGAAAAGTTGTCAAGTATTCAAATGCCAAAAATCAAAAGAAATGGCAAAAGAAAATGTTCTCAAATGTTATATGCCACAAGAATTTGGGGGGAAAAACAACAAAGCAAACTCCCAAATGAAACTCAAATTCTATCGATCCCTTTATCCATCGTATCCACTTTTGTGCATGGTAGAGAGGGGACGACCTTTCTCCTTGTCTAGGCAAAAAGGGGAATTCCGCGATCCTCCAGAATTTCTAACACCATAGGGAGTCTATTCTTGACAAAAGCATTTAACGATTGAGTACAAAGGTACCCTAGCTTGACACAACTTGGAGGTGATTTATTGGTATCCTTCCAGGTTTAGTAGTTTGAAGAAATTGCATCTATGAAGGAGTGTGTACCCTTGGATTGCTTTCCTTATAGATAATTTCCGCCACTTAGATGAGGAAAGTGGCAATTCTTTTGTAGGTGCATCCATTACTTGGTTTTGTGTGCTTTAATTATTGGATGTGTCGCCATTTTGGCAAGACTCACCTTGCCTTGCAAGAAGGCATCCTACCTCATGGTTGTCTTGTTGTGAGTTGAAGTGGCAAAGTGAGACCCGCTAATTGTCTCATATCGGCTATGCTATTAGATTAGTTTAAATAACGGTCCTAGTTTTTGTCACCTCTTTACTCGGGACGAGCAAAGGTTCGGTTTGGGGATATTTGATGTGACCATTATCTGAGCACATTTAGTCCCTGAATTAGCCTCGTTCCTATGCTTTTAAGTGCATATTTGGGTCATTTACTATCTTTAGTCCTTTGCTTTGCATATTCTTCGAGGTTTTGTTTCCTTGGTAGGAGAGGAGTGCAAACCTTGTATTTTCATGGCAAAATGGAGCTAAATTGATCGAATCTAATGACCAAGCATCAAAGAGAAAACAAGACTAGAAGGCCTTTGTACATATTATAGTAGATGGGCAATGATGAAGAAGTCCTTGAATCCCCGACTAAATCCCGGAGGATTATTGGAAGAAGAAAGGAAGAAACGGGAGCTGTGACACAATCCGCTCGTCCTGCCCAACAATCCGCCCGTCCAGCCACCAGGCAATCCGCCCGTCCCGACACCTTGGACGCTCGGATTCCCTTACAGTCCCATACGTCCTTTCTTCATTCTCCATGAAAGATGCGCATATTTATGAGAGACCGGCAAAAAGGAGACCGGCATCTCTTTTGAGAGGAGCGATTCCTCAAGGACTTAATCGTCATTTAAGCCCTTAGTAAACCATAATTTGTGTACCTAATCCCCACTATAAATACCCCATTAGTCTAATTAGATAATCATGTTCTTCTTATCAATCTTTAGTGTAGTTTATATCATTCTAATCTCTTCTTAATCTTGTAATGAACTTTTAATCAAGTCTTAATACAAATCTCATTTCCTTAATCTCTCTTTTGTTCATCTTTTATTTTGGGCAATTGAAGATTATTTGGGTTATTATTGGGAGATTGACAACCTTCCAATCAATCATCAAGTATTTCTATTATTCTTTGCTTTATTTTGGAATCTTTAATAGGTATAATTCTCTTAATCCTTTTTTAACTATTGTTAATCATCTTCATTTATTCATCATGTTTTGCTTTGTTAATCTGATTGAAAAACTTATTAACATGCTAAACTTGATAATGAGTGAGTAGTTTCCTTAACTAGGGTTAATGGGTAATGAGGGAAACAAACATGGGGGATGATTCATGCTTAATTTAATATGTTTTCATAGTTTATTTGCTTGCTTGTTGTGATCTCAACTTATGCACATGTTATGTTTGATGAAATGCGAGCCTATGAATCATTGCATTTTTTACCCATCAATTACCTTTTCAATGAGACTTGTAAGACATAAACCAACTCGAGTCTCATTAGACCATGCATATAGTTGAGTAGGGAGGATTAAGTCGACTGTGTTGTACAATCTAATCGATTCGGCTCCGGGACCCAAACCTTCCTAGGAATGTAAGATATAAACCAACTCGATCCATCACAACAATAATTACTTTCTTATAATTTGAGAATATGTTTGTATGATAAATTTCCATGAATCCCCTATGACCCCATGACACCCTAGTGCTTTTAATCAATTGTTTACATCTCTTTTTAATCATCTTGCTTGTTTACTTTTTATTGCTATTTAGTTTAGTGATCTTCTCATCTCAACCCCAAATCGTGACACCCCTAGACACCGCTACTTGCAATCGAAAATCCTACATTAATACCCGTCCCTTGGGATCCGACCATTACTTGCCTCTTTACTAATAGAAGAGTTGTTTGTGAAGTTATAAATATTGTTTTGGTCTAGGTGCTCCTAACGACAAGTAACCAAAAAGTAAAAGGTCCAAGTGAGTAGAAACTCCGACCACTCGATCGACCAGAAAGTTCATTCGATCGAGCAGATTCTTCAACAAAATTACTCGATCGACCAGAAATTTCATTCGATCGAGTAAAATCTTTTTCCTGTTCACTCGATCGAGTAGAAATTTTACTCGATCGAGTCCTTTCTTCGTAAAATCACTCGATGGACCCCCAGAAATTAGTCGATCGAGTACTTTCTTTGTCGTCAACTCTTTTTCTTCGACAGAACACTGTTCATCAGGAGTAATTATCTTCCCCGGGTCTGATTTCGGTCCTTCATATGAATAACCGCTCCTCAAATTGATTAAATTCACCGTCTCATGTGGATTCTTATCGGCTTGTGACGGTAAATGTCCCGGTTTCCTTGTGGATTGGTTCGCGGCTAACTGGGCAACTTGAGTTTCAAGTGCCTTGATAGATGCATCTTTTTGTTGATCACTTAGCTGCCACTGCTTTGTCAAAGACTGCAACATCGTCTTCAACTCACCTAGCTCACTTACCCCACCAGAAGATGATGTACCTTGATTAGGTGTAGGAAAGGAAGGAGGCTTCTGAAAGCCTTGTTGAGCCTTATGAGGAGGGACATATGGTTGATGCTGCTGCGAAGGAGGGGTAGGATTTAGCACATTTTGACTTGTCCACCTCAAATTGGGATGGACTGTCCCTTGGTTGTTATAGTAGGAACCCCCTCCTTGCCTGTATTGTTGAAAAGCAAGGACCTGTTCCTTCTCTGTAAGACAGCCAACAACAGTGTGACCGTCGTTGCTCCCACACCTCTCATATGTGACAGTCTCCCCTCTAGTAAGCAAATGGACCGTCTGAGGCTCCCCAGCATAATGCAACTCCAACTTATCAAATCTAGCATTCATGGCTTACAGCTGAGCCACAACATGCTTATCGACTGCATGTACTGTTCTAATACCATCCCTCGGGTTCCCGTACTCAACACAGTGGGTCGCCATCTATTCAATAAGAGCCCATCCCTTATCATCGTCGGTGTTCTTTTCAAATCTTCCGTTGGATGATGCATCAAGTATGGCTCTGTGATCATCGTATAACCCCTTGTAGAACTGATTTGACAAGAACCACGGATCAAAACCATGGTGAGGAATAGACCTCACCAACCTCTTGAAACGGCACCATGCTTCATAAAAAGTTTTATCATGTGTCTGCTTGAAACTGGTGATCTTGGCCCTCAGCTGATTAGTGTGCTGCGAAGGGAAATATCTCTTATAAAAAGCAAGAGCAAGGGTCTCCCAGTCTGTGACCACCGCGGCCGTACGGTCCAAATCAGTCAGCCACTCCCTGGCTGAGTCAGTCAAAGAAAAAGGAAACAAAACCTTCTTAATCTTGTCTTGAGTTACCCCCTTTGTGGCGGGGATAGTAGAACAGTAGTCCGTAAAGACCTCCATATGCTTCTGTTGGAGCTTGTGTCCTTCACAGTTAGTGTGATAACGTATATAAATCTCTTACAGGTTCACAAGGGTATACTTAGTATTTTTATCAGTTGATTAATGTTTATTAATAACGGTTGGCTTTCTAGAAGTTTGACGTTATTATCATACTGATGGCAGTGATCAACTGTGTTGGAATATGTGTCCTCCGACAATAATGCGATCACAATTGTCGATCATGATGATCACATGTTTAAGTCTCATTTTAAGAATACATGTGGGAAGTAATATTTTACTGTGAACTGGTCCACACATATCGGTAATGATTGGCTGACTAGAGTTTGACATTATTGTCGTGCGACTGAATGAATAATTTCAACGAGTTAATTAAATTACTCATTCAGTTTCAATTATCAACGGGTTAATTAAATTACTTAAAATTGACGGACGATTTTGGAAGTAATATTTACGTGTCTCATTGTAATTTGATTAAAATAAGATACGGTCTAAGTAATCGAATTGTTTTATTGCTTAGATGAAATTATTGTTTACGGTAACAATTGAAACTGAATGAATAATTTATTATAAATACAAGATGTAATTTATAATTGGTAAAGCGTTTTGGTACAAGTAATTGTGAATTACTAAGTCGATTTTTACATGACGTGTTTTATTAATACGTTGATTTTTACTTTAAAAATACATGACAATTTTACATGACTTGTGAGATGTGACAAATTGATAAATTGACAAAGATAAAATGGAATCTATTTTATCTAATATGGACCGAAATATGGAGGGAGTATGGTGTTTAAATTATGTTAAATTATTTGAGTGGTAACAAAATAATTACACCTAGCTATAGCCATGCAAGCCTATGTTTTCTTGGATAGAAAAACTTGCCCATGCATTGGCTCCCCATCCCTCCTTCCCACAGGTTTTGTGAAAGGCCTAATAGAGAGTATTTCTCTCTTATTATTCATTCATACTTCATACAATATTTCTAGTGTAAGAAATAGAAAAGCTCTGTAAGAAAAAGTAGAGAAATAAAAACTCCAAAATCTTCCTCTCTTGGCCGAAATACAGAGATAAAAACAATTTTATTAAGATTAATATTGTTCTAGTATTAATAATATTAGTCTTTTAAGAGGTTATCTTGGGTATAATACCTTGGGAGAGATTCTAATCTTGAATCCTTTGTTCATCCAATATTAGGAAGCTCAAGATTAAGTGAGTAGGAGAACTCATTTGTGCCCATATATCCGAAATCTCAATGTAAGGAAAACAATTTCTTCTTTATCCTTATTCATGTTTGCATGCATAAGATCTAAATTAATTTTATGACTAAATTAATTATAACATATTTGAATATGTTGAGTATAATGAGATATAGATTTCTAACAAGTGGTATCATGAGCCTTAGGTTGTTTGCATGCAAATCGGTTATTGTTTTTCCGAGTTATACGATTAACAAACAAAACTTACAAATTTGTGTTTATTATGATATATCACGAAATTTATTATGCATGTTAAAGTTTCTGGTCCTAAAATGTATTTAGGATATTTTGGTTAATTTATGAATTTTTATTGTTCATTTTATATAATAATGGCATTAAAATGTGATATTATGATAAAAATGTCATTTTTGGACTAAACTTATCTAAACTTTGATTTTTCCAATGGTTTTTGGATATGTTTTCACATATATTATCCCTTTATGACCTGTAAAGTTTCATAATTTTATGAGTTATTATGCTCGAAATATGGATTTTTCAAGATAAAATCGAATTTAAATGGAAAAATAGGTTAATATGAGTTATATTTCGAATCTGGTCATTGAAATTTAGTATGTTGTCGCATGCAGTTTTACAAGATGTGTGTAAAATAATTGGCTATAATGAATTCTTTATGCATGATTTATGAATTTTTGATGAAAAATCACATAAATAGTGACTTTAATTAGTAAAAATTGCTAAAACATACTTCATGACTAAGGAAAAACGTCAGTTGTTGCATTTTATCACCTATTTCAGATCTAAAAGTGAAAAGTAAGTAAAAATAATTTTTCTCATATTTTTATGGTTATTATTGATAAATCCGATAAACCGCAACATTGTTTTTCCTCGATAATTTTTGAAATTTTTAACCTAAGTTTTTGAACATTGTAAGTGTAATGGTATTTTTCCAGAATGCTCATAAGTTTAAATTTTGAATTTTGAATTTATTTGAAATTTTATGATTTATTTTGAAGTTTATGGCAAATTCTTTTTTTGTATTTTGATTCCATTTATGAACAATATTATGAAATATAAGTTAATTCTTGTCAATATGTTAGTGGAGACTAATTTTGAGTCCTAAGTTGGATAGGGTAATTAACTTGTACATAAATATGAATTTATATAATTATTGTGATTTTAAAAGGTTAAATCACGCAAATCCATAAAAACCGATTAATATACGATATTGGCTCCTTAAATGCGATTTAGCATAAAATTGGGCATGTTCATACATATTATAATGCTTCATTTTATTTATGATTGTCATATTTTAAGTTTATGTAATTTGTGAATTATGTAATTTTACTTAGTATGGCCTTAGTTTTAAATTGATATTACCCGAAATGTATGGGAATATCGATTTGGTTGTAATTTATTGTGACCTCGTATCACCGTTTTGTAATTTAATAGATTTATTTTTATTTTAATTACAAATGTATAATAGGAAATTATGTAATTTCTTATGTAATTTATTTATTCCGGAGATCCTTGAAGATGGTGCCACTCGAGAAGGCGATCCATTAAAGACGGTGTTACCTCGAGATGCGTGCCAAGACCGAAGTTCAAGGGACCAAAGGAGTTGGTTTCCAAATTTGTAATAGTTTATTAGATTTACTATTCTAGGAAGGCCATACTAGGATTTTATTTATGCTTTGCATTTTATTTACATGTTGCATGCATCGCTAAATCGCCATAACTAAGACATGCATTATCATTTTAATCGAGTTTATTGACCGTGTCAGTTACAATTATCGTAGTTCACCGCTTTTGTTCACTTAAAATGTGATAGATAATAAATTAACATGATCTCTCGCTAAAAATAAACAATTGAGACTTAGCCTTACCAAAAAGTAGAAACCATGAAAACCTATTTCGTGAGGGAGTGCACTCGGCCACACCGGGGTACAAACCTTGTTACGTAGGGGAAGTGGGTGATAAATGTCTATCCACCGAACTCATGTTGATGAGGGTTTCATCGGCCACACCGTGACCAAGTTAATGTGGGTTTGGATCATGGACACATTTATTCGAAATTTGGATTGAGCTCAACGGAAGTATTCGTAACCGTAGTTGCATGTGTTCCGGGCTAAAGATAAATGTTAATGTAATTTTATCGACCAAGAGTTCTAAGAGTATAATCGATTAAAGAGTTAATCCACCGAGTTATATTAATAAGGGATTCATCGGCCACGCCGTGCCCAAGTTGATATGAATTTGGATCTTGGAATCATTTATAATAGTTGGGTAGAGGTCACTATATAAATGCTCATATCTTGTTAATTTATTTAAAAGTATGATATTACAAAGACAAATGTTAATATTTCCTTTTACTCCATACTTGTAGTTCATTACAATGAATCCATCAAATGCTACTACACCGATAACTATTGAGTCTTGCCACAATGTTTTTGACAACGTTTGCTTCAACAATGATTTCGACACTACTAGAGAACTTCATTTTGGGATTGGTTCGGATGGAAACCTAAACTTCATCACTTATTCTAAACCTCCTACAAGATCTCTTCTGAGCCAGTCTCAGGAAGACTGCCTCATAAAATCTATAGGATCTATGTATTTGGAAGAGAAAGATGCCAAAACTAGTGGGAGCTCAAGCAATCAAGTTCTTGCTTCAAAGGGCAAAATGTTTAAGAAGGGAAATAAAGGGAAGGAATCATCGTTCCAAAAGGTAAAATTCCTAAAGAGATTTATGCTATTGATGTAAATTATACTTCCACCACAACATGGGTACTGGATACCGGTTGTGGTTCTCACCTTTGTAATCATTTACAGGGGTTAAGAGACGTGAAGAGGCTTAGCAAAGGAGATGTGGATCTACGCCTTGGAAATGGAGCTCGAGTAGCGGCCGAATCCGAAGGAATTTAAATTATTAGCTTTGCCTAATGGGTTTGAGTTGTATTTACATAATTGTTTTTATGTGCCTACACTTTCTAAAAACATTATTTCAATCGCTATGTTAGACATGGACGGTTTTTATTTTTTCATTAAGAACAATCGTTGTACTATTTCAAGAAACGACTTGGTTATAGGCCAAGCTCCTTCCATTAATGGCATTTAAATTTTAGAAACCTCGATTCCGACTAATGACATCTACATAATTCATTCAAAGAAACTCAAATCAAGTGATCCAAATGAATCGTTCATTTGGCATTGTCGATTAGGTCACATAAACGAGAATCGCATCAAAATATTAATTTCGACTAATGTGATTACACCATTTGATTTTCAATCATATGGAACATGCGAATATTGCATTCTTGGCAAAATGACTCGAAATCCTTTTAGTGGTAAAGGGACACGAGCAAGTGAACCATTAGGACTCATACATACCGATGTGTGTGGACCAATGAGTAGCACCGCTCGTGGAAATTATGACTACTTCATAACCTTCACCGGATACTTGAGTAGATATGGGTATATCTATTTAATGAAGCATAAAAGCGGAGCTTTTGAGAAATTCAAGGAATTTCAAAACGAAGTAGAGAACCAATTGAACAAAAGGATTAAGGCACTACGATCCGATCGTTGTGGAGAATATCTTAGCCTTGAATTCGATTCACACTTGAAAGGTTTTGGTATTATATCACAACTTACTCCACCCGGAACACCACAACTCAATGGTGTTGCCGAAAGGAGAAATCGAACCCTACTTGATATGGTTCGATCAATGATGAGTCAAACCGAGCTACCAAACTCGTTTTGGGGATTTGCGATTCAAACCGCAATTAGATCCTCGAATAATAGTCCCACAAAGACAACCGAAAAGACTCCATATGAGATGTGGAAGGGAAGAGTTCCTAATATATCCTACATGAAAATTTGGGGATGTGAAGCTTATGTCAAGGCAAAGACAGACAACAAGCTTGCCCCAAAATCCGAAAAATGCATCTTTGTAGGTTACCCCTTGACCTCTCGAGGATACTAATTCTACAAACCTCAAGAGAACAAAGTGTTTGTGACTTGCCAGGCTGTCTTCTTAAAAAAGTCAATTTATTTCTAAGAGACAAGGTGGGAGAAATTTTGAACATGATGAAGTTCAAGACCCACAAACCGATGTAGAGACGCAAGAAGATGTTCCTTCGTCATCTAACGCGGTTGTCTCTCCTCCACTTAGAAGAACGGGCCGTGTTATTCGCCATCCCGATCGATATGAGGGACTTATCGAAGAAGATGGAACACTCGACGTGTTGCTTTTGGAAAGTGACGAGCCCGCCACGTACAAGGCCGCAATCTCTAGTCCAAATTACTCCTTATGGATTATAGCCATGAAGTCTGAAATGGATTCTATGCATGAAAACCAAGTTTGGAACTTGGTGGATTTGCCTAAAGGGGCAAGACCTCTTCAATGCAAATGGATTTTCAATGTCAAGAATGGCATAGAAGGACATGATGATGTCTACAAAGCTAGGCTAGTGGCAAAAGGATTTACCCAAGTCCAAGCTCTCCATTATGATGAAACCTTCGCCCCCGTAGCCATGATAAGATCCATACGGATTTTTTTAGCGATTGCCGCATTTCATGATTATGAAATATGGCAAATGGATGTCAAAACATCTTTTCTAAATGGGCATTTAGAAGAGGAGGTGTACATGATACAACCCAAAGGTTTTATTGATTCTAATAATCCTAACAAAGTGTGCAAGCTTAAGAGATCCATTTATGGTCTTAAGCAAGCATCTAGAAGTTGGAATCATCGATTCGATCAAGTGATAAATGAGAATGGTTTCACTCGAAGTGTTGAGGAACCATGTTTATACATGAAATTTAGTGGGAGCAATGTTGTGTTCCTAATCTTGTATGTCGATGAAATACTACTCATTGGAAATGATATTCCGATGTTGTCTTCTGTTAAGAAATGGTTAGGTAACCACTTCCAAATGAAGGATTTAGGAGAGGCACACCGCATATTAGGTATCCGGATCCATAGAGATAGATCCAATAGGATATTGGCACTAAGTCAAAAGTCTTATTTTGATAATATTCTTCGACGGTTCAGCATGGACAAATCAAAAAGGGGATTGGTACCTATGGTAACTGGGACAATATTGATCAAGTCTCAATCTCCCTCCGAACCCCATAATGTTGAACGTATGAAGATGATCCCTTATGCATCCGCTGTTGGATCAATCATGCACGCCATGATATGCACACGTCCTGATGTCTCGTATGCCTTGAGCATGACGAGTAGATATCAAGGAAATCCAGGTGAGAGTCACTGGATAGCCGTCAAGAACATTCTTAAGTACCTGAGAAGGACTAAGGATTCTATCTTAGTGTTTGGAGGAGACAACGAGCTTCGTGTTAATGGTTACACGGACTCAAGTTTCCAATCGGATAGAGATGACATGAAATCACAAGCTGGTTTCGTTTTCATGCTCAGTGGTGGTGCCGTTAGCTGGAGAAGCTTCAAGGAAGCTGTGACTGCGTATTCAACAATGGAGGCTGAGTACATTGCAGCATCAGAAGCTGCCAAGGAAGCTGTGTGGATCAGGCAATTCACGGAAGGTCTAAGAGTAGTACCTACCACCAATGATCTCATCACTCTCAATTGTGACAATAGTGGGACGATCTTCCAAGCTAAAGAGCCAAAGTCTAGTAATAGATCTAGACATGTACTTTGAAAATATCATGTAATTAGAGATTCATTGAAAGAAAGGAAATTGTGATATGTAAGGTTGGGACGGATGACAACATAGCCGATCCGCTCACCAAGCCTTTATCGCAGGCCAAGCATGATGGACATCTTGCGTCCATGGGACTTAAACATGTACCAAGTTTGTATTAGATTTTGAAATGAAATAAAAGTGTTGTTTTTGTTCATGTTCATAATCGCATTTGTCTTTTATCTTTTCTTTATACATTGTTACATCCAAACGGATTGTAGTGACAAATTGAACCCCGTTAAGTGAACACGGATTAACATAGTATTCGTCCATAGTCACTTGAATGAGGTGACGTCTTGAAGTGACTAGAGTGTGATGCGATTGATTGCAAGTTCAAGTGCCATGAATTTATGTGAGATGACTAGTCGATCAAATAGGCAGACTGTTAGGAACACTTTGTCGGGCCTTATGACCGCTTATAGAGTTCAGGCAAATTTATATAGCCTGCTCGTGGTGAGAGCTACTATGGTATTAATGAGTCGATTATTTTGACTAAAGATAGTCCGCCTAAGGTGGCACAGTTTCAGATTAACTTTGATTTATGTTACTACGACCTTCGTAAATGGGGTCAAATGGGCATATTTTGGGTTATGATGGTTGTGGCTAGTCGAAGGGAATAAGTGCGATAGGAATTGTCCACCCCTTGTCAGGGTTATAACAATAACTCAGGGCCACTCGAGGAGTAATGAACTGGAAATGCGTGGCCACACTCGGAAGGTATCCATGGTGGATAATTCCGGTCAATCAGTTATTCCCCAGATCGAAGAAACCACTCTCGATATGATCACATGCAAGTACGACCTGAAAGACACCTTACATTGAGTGGGAGATAGTAATAGGACAAGAGAATTGGTGACGCACACTTGTCGAGGACAAGTGGGAGATTGTTGGAATATGTGTCCACATACAATAATGCGATCACAACTGTCGATCATGATGATCGCATGTTTAAGTCTCATTTTAAGAATACATGTGGGAAGTAATATTTTACTGTCAACTGGTCCACACATATCGGGAATGATTGGCTGACTAGTGTTTGACATTACTGTCGTATGACGGTGGTGATCAGTTGATCCCCTTAGGTCATACCTAAAGGATAACACTCTTAATTGATTATTTAATTGATCGTATGTCGATACAGGTTAATTAAATTACGTAAAATTGACGGACGATTTTGGAAGTAATATTTACGTGTCTCATTGTAATTTGATTAAAATAAGATACGGTCTAAGTAATCGAATTGTTTTGTTGCTTAGATGAAATTATTGTTTTACGGAAACAATTGAAACTGAATGAATAATATATTATTAATACAAGATGTAATTTATAATTGGTAAAGCGTTTTGGTACAAGTAATTGTGAATTACTAAGTCGATTTTTACATGACGTGTTTTATTAATACGTTGATTTTTAATACGTTAAAAATACATGACAATTTTACATGACTTGTGACATGTGACAAATTGATAAATTGACAAAGATAAAATGGAATCCATTTTATCTAATATGGACTGAAATATGGATGGAGTATGGTGTTTAAATTATGTTAAATTATTTGGGTGGAAACAAAATAATTACACCTAGCTATAGCCATGCAAGCCTATGTTTTCTTGGATTGAAAAACTTGCCCATGCATTGGCTCCCCATCCCTCCTTCCCACTGGTTTTTTGAAAGGCCCAATAGAGAGTTTTTCTCTCTTATTATTCATTCATACTTCATACAATATTTCTAGTATAAGAAATAGAAAAGCTCTATAAGAAAATCTAGAGAAATAAAAACTCCAAAATCTTCCTCTCTTGGCCGAAATACAAGAGATAAAAATAATAGTTTTGGGTCAATTTTATTAAGATTAATATTGTTCTAGTATTAATAATATTAGTCTTTTAAGAGGTTAACTTGGGTATAATTCCTTGGGAGGGATTCTAAGCTTGAATCCTTTGTTCATCCAATATTAAGAAGCTCAAGAACAAGTGAGTAGGAGAACTCATTTGTGCCCATATATCTGAAATCTCAATGTAAGGAAAACGATTTCTTCTTTATCCTTATTCATGTTTGCATGCATAAGATCTAAATTAATTTTATGATTAAATTAATTATAACATATTTGAATATGTTGAGTATAATGAGATATAGATTTCTAACAAACTGGTCCCTAAAAGTCACACCTAAAGGATGTGTTTAAGAGATGTGATTATATGAAAATATAATCACATTGATGCCTTATATGAATAAAAGGTTAGTTCATGTATTTGACTAAAAAGTGAGTCAATGTGATGATGAGACGATTATTTATTACAATTAAATAATACCAGCTGAGACGAATTAATTGTTAAATTCGTAAATTGAATATAAACTGTTATATTTAATTAAGCTATATAATGTTAGCTTAAACGAATTAAGATGTTAATTCATAATTGAACGTAAGAAGTTATATTTAATTAGCAAATTATAAATATGCGAAATTTATAGTTAATTTATATATTATGCGAAATTGTCATAATAAAATGTTGACAGACTGGTATTAATAAATCGACTACAAACTGTTGTGTGTGGACTTATTAATACGTGACGACATAAATGACAATTGAGATATTATTACACATTTTATACAATATTAGAACAACCGAAAATAAGAAGATATTCTCCTAATTTTTTTCGGTTGTTACACGAAAAAAGGTAGGAAAAAATCTTCCCTTATTCTCCTCCCATTTACACGGTTTAAAGAGGGAAGAGGGGAATCATTTTCTAACCTAATTTTTGACCTAATTCTCACATCACAATAAACCCTAAAATCATTAGAAATTAGGGATCTATTCTTGCAAAGAAGAGAGGCATTTCTCAAAGCATTTGGTTGCAACGATTAGGAAAATATCGATCTCGATATTTGTTCTTAGGCCAAATTGCTAGGACCAAAGGTTGATTCTAATCTCTACTCTTTTTGTTTATGCAATTTCGTTTATGACTAGCAATTTCATAATTATAATTTCGTTATAATCCGAATTTCTTGATGAAGTATACCGATATTTTCCACAAGTGGTATCAGAGCATAGGCCACGAAATTATTTTATATGATTTTCATAAATGGATTTAAACAAAAAAAATTGAAAAAAAAAAATTTATTTCGGCCGAATTTAAAAAAAAATTGCCGAGAGATTTTTTTTGTTTTTGATGTTTTGTTTCCATTTGATTTATTGATATTGTTGTTTTATATGTTTAGATGAAAATATGATAAATTTGTAGATGTTTTGATTTAATTAAAATTAAATTGAAATGTAAATGGAAATTGTTTTGCTTTATGATGTTCATTTGTTTTGCTATATAGTTTTGGCATCCATTAATTTAATAATGTTCAAATCAATTGTGATGAATCAAATATTCGGATAATCGATTTATTCATAATTTAGATATTCATTTTCAAGAGGTTAAATTGAATCATCTAGTTTGGATCTATATTAAATTAAAAGTTGATGATTATGCCAATCTTGTTATTATAGCAACATTAAAGAAATTTGTTCATCTAAAAGGGTATGTTTTCGAAAGAAGAAAAAAACCTGTTTTTTCGGTTTTAAGTGAATGCCGAGAGCACAAGAGAAAAAAAAAAATTAAAACTGTTTTTTTTGCTGAATGCCGTGAGCATTTTTTTTTTTAAAAAAAATATTCTGTTTTTGTTGGGTTTTGGCCAATTATTATTATACATTATATCTATAATGTATGATTGTTTGTTGTGAAAAAATTCACAAATATAAAGATACCCAATTATTTTAAAGAGGTTTAAAATAATATTGGATTAATTCATATCACTAGCTAATGTGAATTAAGATTGGAATTATTGTGAGTAATTGAGGAATTGTCACATAATTTTGATCATTTTAAAATAATAATGGATTAATTCATATCTTGAATGGTTAATTTATAGTTGATGCATTTTATTTAGTTGTATGAATTGTTGAATGGTTTAATTTACGTATTTTTGCAATCGGTTGTAATTTACGATTTTTTGCAATCGGTTGATTATGTTTTCGTATTGATAGAAACATAATCTTCATGTAATTTTGAGATCTCGAATCTCCTTTAATTTTCTTTAGTATTATGTTTTTGAAATTAGAATGTAAATAGGTTTATTTTGTAATTTATTATTTGTAATTTTGAGAAGACTAAAGATGGAGATTGGATTGCTCACTCCCGCTACATGGACCAAGATGGAACATCAAGACAAACTTCTCGGGTCCTATGAAGGATTCCAAAGTTGTATTTATGTTCATTTTGGTAGATAGGCCACACTAGGACTTTGTTTTTGTTTTACGTTTTTACATTCTCGTTGCTTTTCTATGCATGATAATTAGTGCATCATATTCTGCCTAAACCAAACCACCTACTAATATGCATGAAAATTGACTCATATATATTGAATGTTAGTTATCATGGACATAAAGATGTCACACTTTTTAAGCCATCATCTTAATTTATTCATTCTCGCATGCTAGATATTAGTTCACTTAAAATGAATTAAAATTAAGTTTATGGGATCTTCCTCTATAACTAAAATTGAGACTAGTCTTTATAAGGCCAAACAACTATGAATCCCGACTTCGTCGGTAGGCATATAGGACCTTACTCTCCATGTGACCCCTTCTACGTTGGGTAAGTAGTTTGTGTTGACTTATTTTACCTCAACATTATAATCCGAAGAGTTTCTCGTGATTATGATGGACTATAGATATAATTTACAGAAATTTATCAACCAAGAATTCTAACAGTAGAATTAGCCAAGACGTTGGCTTATCAATTTACAGATAATTGAGTCTTGTGATTATTTATATAATTCTTGAGGGAGGTCAATTGTATAAATGCTTGAGTTTTCGCTTATAACAGTTTTGCATTAGACTTAAATCATTACGATGAGTATGTTTATTACATTTTTATTTTTCTTTTCGGAGTGTATAATTCGTTTAATATTGATAATACTGCTTACAACAAATGGCTGGAAATAATGATATCCCTATGCCAAGTGCCACACTTGCACGCGAGTCCTGGCTCAAAACTTTCATGGACCACATGAATCAGTCCACACGACCGAAGAATGATGGGTCCAACTTTGCGGACTTGGAGGCATCATTACGGAATGCTGCCATTGCTGACGGTAAGCTCAAGTACTTAACTGAGCCAATACCGCCAAACCCAGGCCCCAATGCAAGAGCTAACGAGTCACTTGCTTATAGTGACTTCGTCAAGGAAGCGGGTGCGATAAATAACGTACTCATTTTTGTAATAGAAACCAATTTGCAAAGACGCTTCATTGCCCAAGGTGCAAACAAGATTTTCACCACGCTCACTAATGAGTTCTCAAAAGCACCGAGAATCGTTACTTATGAGCATACCTGTCGCTTCTTTGATGCGAAACTCCAGAAGGGCCAACCGGTTAGCCCACACATTCTTAACATGATTGAGAATGCCGAGAAACTGGAGGAACTTGATTGCAAAATAAGTGAGAGCATTGTCTTTGACCGTATGCTTCATTTACTTCATGATGGTTTTGCCCTTTTCAGGGCAAATTACTACATGAATGACATGAAGAAAAGTCCTCATGAGCTACACTCACTTCTCGTACAGACCGAGAAGGATATGAAATTGAGTGGGAGCATTAAGCAAGATGTTCTCATGATTTCCAACAAGAATAAGGGTAAGGGCAAAGCTCACGGCGACCTAACTGTAGGAAAGCCAAAGTTTAAAAAGTCAGGAAACGATAAGAGTGGGCCTGGTGAGACTAGTGGCTCACAAGGCAAGGTAAAGAGCAAGGACGGTAACGTTGAATGCCACCATTGTCACAAGACTGGGCATTGGAGGAGGAACTGTCCCGTGTACCGTGAGGACATAAAAGCAGGCTGCGTCACTCCTGTTGGTATGTCATCTTATATTCATATGATTGAGATTAACCCTGCAAGTTTCGGAACTTAGGTACTTGATACTGGTTATGGTTCTCATTTGTGTAATCATTTGCAAGGCCTAAAAAACATCAAACCCCTCGCAAAGGGTGATGTGGACCTGCGAGTCGGGAATGGAGCACGAGTTGTTGTAGTCTCAATGGTAATATACGTAATCCAACTCCCTAGTGGTTTTGAGTTATATTTATATAACTATTACTATGTACCCATTTTATCTAAGAATATTATTTCTGTTTTCGTACGTGATAAAGACGGTTTTTCATTTTCAATAAAGGACAATAGCTGTATTTTCTCTTTTAATGAAATGGTTTATGGCAAAGCAGTTTCCATGAATGGAATTTATATCTTAGATCAAACCACAGATATATTAAATGTGAATAATAAGAAATTAAAGGTTGGTGACAAAGATCAAACTTATCTATGGAAATGTCGAATGGGACACTTAAATGAAAAACGTGTAAAGAAATTCATTGAAAGTGGAACTATCTCTACATTTGATTTCTCATCACTTGGCACGTGTGAATCATGTCTTATCGGCAAAATAACTCGAATTTCCTTCAAAGGTGTTGGAATGCGCGCTAATGACCTATTATGACTCATACATACTGATGTATGCGGACCTATGTCAATTACCGCAAGAGACGGCTATAGATATTTTATCACTTTCACGGATGATTTGAGTAGATACCGATATGTCTACTTAATGAAGCATAAAAGTGAGTCTTTTGAAAAATTCAAGGAATACCAGAATAAGGTTGAGAACCAACTGGGAAGAAAGGTTAAAGCACTCCGTTTAGATCGGGGTGGCGAATATCTTTCAAATGAGTTTGATCAACACCTTAAAGACTGTGGAATAGTTTTAGAGTTAACTCCACCTGGAACACCTCAATTAAATGGTGTGTCCGAACGGAGAAATCAACACTACTTGATATGGTTCGATCCATGATGAGTCACACGGTAGTACCTGACTCATTATGGGGCTTTGCTCTTTTGTCAGCTGCTCTTATACTTAACTGAAGTCCGTCTAAAGCTGTCGACAAGACTCCATATGAAATGTGGAAGGGAACGGTCCCTAACTTGTCCTTTATTCGGGTTTGGGGCTGCGAGGCTTATGTCAAGTAGAGACACGAGGATAAGCTCGGCCCGCGATCGGTCAAGACATACTTTATTGGTTATCCAAAAGGAATGTTTGGTCATTACTTCTATTCGCCTACCGAACATCGAGTTTTTGTTGCGGCTAGTGCGAAGTTCTTAGACAAAGTATTTCTCGAGAACAAGTCATAGAACATTCGAGCTTTCGGAGATTCAAGAACCAACAACCTAGGAACAGATGGAGGAAGATGTTCCTTCAACTAATGATACGGTTACCATTCCTCAGGAACCTAGGAGGTCAGGTAGAGTCTCTAATCCTCCAGACAGATACATTGGTATGGTCGAGGAAAATGACGTTTTACTCATAGAGAGTAATGAACCATCTACCTATAAAGGTGCCATGACCTGTTCCGGCTCTAATCTATGGATTGAAGCCATGCATTCCGAGATGGACTCCATGTATGAGAATGACGTATGGGATCTTGTTGATTTACCTAACAAGGTAAGACCTCTTCAGTGCAAATGGCTTTACAAAATAAAGCATTCTGTAGACGGGCAACCAGATACCTATAAAGCACGACTAGTGGCAAAAGGTTTCACTCAAGTGCACGGATTGCATTATGATAAAATTTTTGCACCCGTAGTTTTGCTGCGTTCCATTCGGATAATCTCAGCGATTACCGCTTTTCATGACTATGAAATTTGGCAAATGGATGTGAAAACCGCCTTCTTAAATGGTTATTTGGAGGAGGAGTTGTACATGGTTCAACCCGAAGGTTTCATAGATCCTGAAAATCCTAAGAAAGTGTGCAAGGTTAAACGTTCCATTTATGGACTTAAGCAAGCTTCTCGGAGTTGGAATCATCGTTTCGACCAGATGATAAAAGAGTATGGTTTCACTCGATCGACCGAGGAATTATGTTCATATGTTAAGTCAAGTGGGAGCAAGATTGTTTTCTTGATATTGCATGTCGATGACATACTCTTGATTGGGAATGACATTCCTCTCTTATCTTCGTTAAAAGGATAGTTGAAGAAACATTTCCAGATGAAAGATCTGGGTGAGGCACAACGCATATTGGGAATCCGTATCAATCGAGATAGATCACGACGGATGTTATCACTGAGTCAGGAGTCTTATTTAGATAAGATTCTTGAAAGGTTCAGCATGACCAACTGCAAGAAGGGGAACCGTCCAATGACGTCTGGGATGCATTTGAGCAAGTCTCAGTCACCCAGAAGGGGTCGAGCGCATGAGTCGTGTTCCTTATGCATCAGCCATAGGATAAATCATATATGCCATGATATGCACACGTCCAGACGTGGCATATGCGTTATGTATGACGAGTCGGTACCAAGGTAATCCAGGTGACACACACTGGATAGCTGTTAAAAACATCCTTAAGTACCTACGGAGGACTAAGGATTGGGTATTGACTTATGGAGGAGATACTAAGCTATGTGAAATCGGTTACGCAGATGCTAGCTTCCAAACGGATCGAGATGATTCGAAATCTCAGTCTGGATTCGTTTTTACTCTTAATGATGCTGCGGTTAGCTGGAAAAGTTCCAAACAGGAAGTTTTAGCATATTTTACTATTGAATCCGAGTACTATGCCACTTTAGAAGCAGCAAAGGAAGCTATATGGATGCGTCAATTCTTACAAGGACTAACCATAATTCCTAGTTCGAATGACCCGATCACCATCTTTTGTGACAATAGAGGTGCCATCTTCCAGGCCAAGGAGCCTAAGTCTAGCAACAAGTCTAGACATGTACATCGGAACGCTCACCTGATCCATGATTACGTGGAGCAAGAGGAGATGGTGATTGACAAGATTGCTTCGGATGACAACATCGCAGATCCTCTCACTAAACCAATGAAATATGATAAGCACGAAGCGCACGTTATTTCCATGGGAATTAAACGTGTTCTTGAGTTGTACTAGTTGCTTATGAATTCGATACATTTTCTTTTCATATGCTATATATTACTTCATCGTATTATTTCATATTTTGTTTTTCATGTGGATTGTACGACAACATTGAACGCCACAAAGTGAACTGAATTACATTATATTTGTTTTGGTCCGTAATCGCCTACATGAGCTCATAACTCTGGCTATTATATTATGAAGTTGATTGATGGTGGGTTCAACGAGCCATAAGTCAAACGGTCGGCTGATCGATCACAGATGCGAGTTATAACGATACCTCGTAGGACATTGTGACAACGTAATGGACTCCTAAATGTTTAAAAACATTCGGTGCCAGGTCATGGATTGGACTTCCATTTTGTTCCTAGAGTCGATTCTTTTGACTATCGACTGTCTCTTAAGATTAAGGCAGTTTTTGGGTGACTTTGATTTCTTTCTCATGGTCGACCGTAACAGGAGGCTAAGCAGACTTTCACTGGGTCATTTCATACCGTGCTTATATCTGCAGGATTCGAGTTGAAGAAAATATCCAACCTTTATCAGGTTTAGTTATTTCTCAGGGCCACTCGATGAGTTGTAACTGAAATGCATGGCCATGCTCGAATGATGATTCGTTTATCAGTTAAGTTACTCTCTAGTCCGGAAAACCACTCTTGATATTGATCACTTATAAAATACGACCTTTGTGAATACGGATTTTGCAAATTGTTTAACATTGAGTGGGAGAAATTTTAGGATATGAGAATCAGTTATCGCACACACACTTGTGAGGACAAGTGGGAGTTTGTTGGAGCTTGTGTCCTCCACAGTTAGTGTGATAACGTATATAAATCTCTTATAGGTTCACAAGGGTATATTTAGTATTTTTATCAGTTGATTAACGTTTATTAATAACGGTTGGCTTGCTAGAAGTTTGACGTTATTATCATACTGAAGGCGGTGATCAACTGGTCCCTAAAAGTCACACCTAAAGGATGTGTTTGAGAGATGTGATTATATGAAAATATAATCACATTGATGCCTTATATGACTAAAAGGTTAGTTCATGTATTTGACTAAAAAGTTAGTCAATGTGATGATAAGACGATTATTTAATACAATTAAATAATACCAGCTGGGACAAATTAATAGTTAAATTCGTAAATTGAATATAAACTGTTATAGTTAATTAATGTATATAATGTTAGCTTAAACAAATTAATATGTTAATTCATAATTAAACGTAAGCGGTTATATTTAATTAGCAAATTATAAATATGCGATATTTATAGTTAATGTATATATTATGTGAAATTGTCATAATAAAATGTTGACAGACCGGTATTAATAAATCGACTACAAACTGTTGTGTGTGGACTTATTAATACGTGACGACATAAATGACAATTGAGATATTAATACACATTTTATACAATATTAGAACAACCGAAAATAAGAAGATATTCTCCTTATTTTTTTCGATTGTTACACGAAAAAAGGAAGGAAAAAATCTTCCCTTATTCTCCTCCCATTTACATGGTTTAAAGAGGGAAGAGGGGGATCATTTTTTAACCTAATTTTTGACCTAATTCTCACATCACAATAAACCCTAAAATCATTAGAAATTAGGGATCTATTCTAGCAAGGAAGAGAGGCATTTCTCAAAGCATTTTGGGTGAAACGATTAGGAGAATATCGATCTCGATATTTGTTCTTAGGCCAAATTGCTAGGACCAAAGGTTGATTCTAATCTCTACTCTTTTTGTTTATGCAATTTCGTTTATGACTAGCAATTTCATAATTATAATTTCGTTATAATCCGAATTTCTTGATGAAGTATACCGATATTTCCCACAACTTCCTCGGGTCTTCACCTGCCACACCTCTAAAGAGATTTCTCTCCCCCATATTGATATAGGGCAGACAAATGTCAAATGTATTCCCATCCACAGTCTGGAGATTGAAACCCTTTGGAATTGATGATGCTTTAGGATCTGAATGAGTAGCAATGTTTGGCATCTTTACTGGTTGGTTTTCTAGAACTGAAAGTGTCTTCTTCAAAAGATGGATTTTCTGTAAAAAGGAAATGCTGAAGCTCTGGTTCGAAAGTACTCAAGTCTTCCTTTCGTGATTCTCTTTGTAGACGGAGTCTATGCCTTAACAGTCTCTCTGGCTCAGAATCAGCTGAAACTAACTCAAACCTGTGTGACTTGGGCATACACAACACTGAAAGAAAATAAATAAGAACTGCCTCAAGGAATAAAAATTTCCTGAGACGGATAAAATAAATGAAATAGAAACAGATAGGGCAATTGCCTCCCCGGCAACGGTGCCAAAATTTGACAAGTTTGTCCTGTACCTATCAAAAATGACTAACTAAACTAACTATATAGTTAAGGAAGCCGGGTTGATCTCCTCAGGGAGGTAAGATATCTGTAAGAGTCCGTCTATTTGGTCACAAATGGGGGGGGGGGGGGTTTGTAATATGATTTCCTAAACTAAAAGCTTTAAGGCAAGAGAAATAAGGAAAGTGCAATTAAGGCAGAAAATAGGAATAAACTATCAATAAAGAGGGGACAGGTCAGGATTTCGGTTCACTACGGTAGTCCAGTGACTCAACTGTAAACATCTTAGATGAATTACTGCGAGACGGATATGGAAAGGTCCTTCCGGTCCACTTTCTACCCTAGACTCCCACTAACTTAACTTCCGTCCTCGTCGGGGTAGTCTACTATTCATAGCAGGTCTATTTATTCCAATCTTCCGATCCAGGATTAAATTTAACCAGATTAAAAAGGTGACTCAGAAGCGTGCACTCAACTAAGTCGGTAAATACAGTTATATTGCTATGGTGACAGAGTCTCACAAATAATTTATCTAACCTATTCACTACATCATCACATTTCTACCGTAGATCCCCTAATCCTAACATGAAAGAGATTAGCTACTCATGCTATTAATACTGTCAATACTAATAACAAATAAATAACTAATATTCAACATGATAAAACAATAATCAAATTGCATAAAAGGTAATTAGGGATGAAATTAAAAGGAAGCAAAGCAAGTAATTAAGATGAATAAAAGGACGATTAATATTAAAAGGGAGAAAGAGATTACAATCGCAATAATCCGGCGTAAAGAACAAACAAATCCGAGTTAAATAACCCCGAAAACAAAGTTACAGTGAAGGGAAAAGAGAAGCGCAGTCTTTACTGTGAAAGATGAATGATAGATAAAAACTTAGATAGAATAGATAATAGATACCAATGACCTAGTTAACGTGCGTTTAAATAGAAAAACTACTAAGTCCATCAACTAAAACAAGTTCACGGGCTTATTAAAGCCCACGACACCTAAAACCACTTGATCGAGTAGTCTGAAACCACTCAATCGAGCATTTCTCAAGATAATCTACTCGATCGAGTAAAATTGTTACTCGATCGAGTAACCTCAATTTCCAGCACTATTGGATCGAGTAAGATATTACTCGATCGGCCAACCAATGCCCTAAAACCTACTCGATCGAGTGATAAAACAGCTCGATCGATTATTCTTCCTTCAAATCAGCTCAAACTCGTGACTGACTGCCTTGTAGACCGTTCCTTCACGCATCCCAATACAAAACAGCTCGATCGATTATTCTTCCTTCAAATCAGCTCAAACTCGTGACTGACTGCCTTGTAGACCGTTCCTTCACGCATCCCAATACTCACTCTGAAAAATCGCGTCTCCTCAAAATGCATGAAAAAAGGACGAAAATGGTACGATTCTACTACTTTTAGGTTCATTCCTGCAAAATAGTCAAGACGAACCAAAGTAGCCAATTTGGGGGCAAAATGCAATATAAACAGTACGAAAGTACATAGAAATACGTGCTAAAATAGGCTAAAAAGACTATACAAAATGCACGTATCAAAGCCCATCCAACGCGGCTAATCTCACGGTCGATCAACCGACCTCCCCATAGCTGGCGAGCCTTACAACGCATCACGGCTAGCGACCCCTACTAATATACAACCGATGGCTGGCGAGCCTTACAACGCATCGCGGCTGGCGAGCCCTCCTCATATTCGCCCCATGGCTGGCGAGCCTAACAACGCATCGCGGTTGGCGAGCCCTCCTCGTGTACGCCCCATGCCTGGCGAGCCTTGCAACGCCTCGCGCGTGGCAAGCCCTCCTCATGTACGCCCCATGGCTGGCGAGCCTTACAACGCATCGTGGCTGGCGAGCCCTCCTTATATACACCCCATGGCTGGCGAGCCTTACTACACACCGCGGCTGACGAGCCTTACAACGCATCGCGGCTGGTGAGCCCTCCTCATATACGCCCTATGGCTGGCGAGCCTTACAACGCACTGCGGCTAGCGAGACCTCCTCATGTTTGCATCATAGCTGGCGAGCTTTTCTCTGCGACCAGGCAAGGACATATCCGAAGATGCCTCAGGTATGACTCCTTTTTATGGCTGGCGAGCCTTTGTACGTAGTCTAAAGGACTTTAAACGACCCGCACGGATAGTCGACAGACTCTAAACTGTCCCCGACGACATGTCATTGGCTCGTACCCTCGAGTCGCCTTGGCGTCGCCCTTCCCGATGGCAGGTCTTTGGCCCGAATCCTTTTGAGCCGCCTTGACGTCGCTTGGGTCTCCAGGTTGTAATCATCGATTGACCTGGGGGCTCTACTTTGACTTTCGCCCTGTCCAAGCCTCAGTCAAAGTGGGGGCTTTGTAGACACCCAGTATCTGATGAGACTCCGACAAGACCCGATGATTATCGGTCCCCAACATGCTTTGAAATCGCGGCGTTTGATCGACTCTTCTTGTACAACTTTACGTCGGAAAACTTAAAACGATTTCGAAAATAAAATATTTCAAAACTTTTCAAAAGTATCTGGAGTGGTTAATGCACGACAACGGGGTCGCAATGACACTAACTGGATTCAAAACCGACAACGGACCAAAAACCGACTCAAAAATTCAAATCCCGACTCCAACAACAAGTCAAACCAAGTCAAACACAAAAAACAAACCATTCAGATGCTTCCATGTTAAGAGTTCCCGGATTCATGTATGGTCAAGTAGCAAACATGTGAATATAAATCCTAGGATAGAACAAATCATGATTGCATTTGTGTGAAAGCGACAAGACACCTCGAAGACGTGCTACATTGCTCGCGCCTCTTGGAGCAACCTAGGTGGCCACGTCACTCAAAACTCACACAACCACTCATTTTCCTATAAATACCCCTCAAATGCCCCCATTTGAGAACTTACGCGAGTGTGTGCCCCCTCTTTTCTCCCTTAAAATTCTCGACTCAACTTCCTAAGTCACAATCCGACGCGTATTTCGACCTACTGATCATAACTAAAAGCCATACACATTGTTTGGTACCGTCATCGTGCATTATATCACTTGACCGACCATTTCGACCACTACACCATCATTAAACTTAATGTTGTTTTACCTCTTACCATGATGTACCTTGATTAGGTGTAGGAAAGGAAGGAGGCTTCTGAAAGCCTTGTTGAGCCTTATGAGGAGGGACATATGGTTGCTGCTGCTGCGAAGGAGGGGTAGGATTGAGCACATTTTGACTTGTCCACCTCAAATTGGGATGGACTGTCCCTTGGTTGTTATAGTAGGAACCCCCTCCTTGCCTGTATTATTGAAAAGCAAGGACCTGTTCCTTCTCTGTAAGACAGCCAACAACAGTGTGACCGTCGTTGCTCCCACACCTCTCATATGTGACAGTCTCCCCTCTAGTAAGCAAATGGACCGTCTGAGGCTCCCCAGCATAATGCAACTCCAACTTATCAAATCTAGCATTCATGGCTTACAGCTGAGCCACAACATGCTTATCGACTGCATGTACTGTTCTAATACCATCCCTCGGGTTCCCGTACTCAACACAGTGGGTCGCCATCTATTCAATAAGAGCCCATCCCTTATCATCGTCGGTGTTCTTTTCAAATCTTCCGTTGGATGATGCATCAAGTATGGCTCTGTGATCATCGTATAGCCCATTGTAGAACTGATTTGACAAGAACCACGGATCAAAACCATGGTGAGGAATAGACCTCACCAACCTCTTGAAACGGCACCATGCTTCATAAAAAGTTTTATCATGTGTCTGCTTGAAACTGGTGATCTTGGCCCTCAGCTGATTAGTGTGCTGCGAAGGGAAATATCTCTTATAAAAAGCAAGAGCAAGGGTCTCCCAGTCTGTGACCACCGCGGCCGTACGGTCCAAATCAGTCAGCCACTCCCTGGCTGAGTCAGTCAAAGAAAAAGGAAACAAAACCTTCTTAATCTTGTCTTGAGTTACCCCCTTTGTGGCGGGGATAGTAGAACAGTAGTCCGTAAAGACCTCCATATGCTTCTGTTGGAGCTTGTGTCCTTCACAGTTAGTGTGATAACGTATATAAATCTCTTACAGGTTCACAAGGGTATACTTAGTATTTTTACCAGTTGATTAATGTTTATTAATAACGGTTGGCTTTCTAGAAGTTTGACGTTATTATCATACTGATGGCAGTGATCAACTGTGTTGGAATATGTGTCCTCCGACAATAATGCGATCACAATTGTCGATCATGATGATCACATGTTTAAGTCTCATTTTAAGAATACATGTGGGAAGTAATATTTTACTGTCAACTGGTCCACACATATCGGTAATGATTGGCTGACTAGAGTTTGACATTATTGTCGTGCGACTGAATGAATAATTTCAACGGGTTAATTAAATTACTCATTCAGTTTCAATTATCAACGGGTTAATTAAATTACTTAAAATTGACGGACGATTTTGGAAGTAATATTTACGTGTCTCATTGTAATTTGATTAAAATAAGATACGGTCTAAGTAATCGAATTGTTTTATTGCTTAGATGAAATTATTGTTTACGGTAACAATTGAAACTGAATGAATAATTTATTATAAATACAAGATGTTGTAATTTATAATTGGTAAAGCGTTTTGGTACAAGTAATTGTGAATTACTAAGTCGATTTTTACATGACGTGTTTTACTAATACGTTGATTTTTACTTTAAAAATACATGACAATTTTACATGACTTGTGAGATGTGACAAATTGATAAATTGACAAAGATAAAATGGAATCTATTTTATCTAATATGGACCGAAATATGGAGGGAGTATGGTGTTTAAATTATGTTAAATTATTTGAGTGGTAACAAAATAATTACACCTAGCTATAGCCATGCAAGCCTATGTTTTCTTGGATAGAAAAACATGCCCATGCATTGGCTCCCCATCCCTCCTTCCCACCGGTTTTGTGAAAGGCCTAATAGAGAGTTTTTCTCTCTTAATATTCATTCATACTTCATACAATATTTCTAGTGTAAGAAATAGAAAAGCTCTGTTAGAAAATGTAGAGAAATAAAAACTCCAAAATCTTCCTCTCTTGGCCGAAATACAAGAGATAAAAACAATTTTATTAAGATTAATATTATTCTAGTATTAATAATATTAGTCTTTTAAGAGGTTATCTTGGGTATAATACCTTGGGAGAGATTCTAATCTTGAATCCTTTGTTCATCCAATATTAGGAAGCTCAAGATTAAGTGAGTAGGAGAACTCATTTGTGCCCATATATCCGAAATCTCAATGTAAGGAAAACAATTTCTTCTTTATCCTTATTCATGTTTGCATGCATAAGATCTAAATTAATTTTATGACTAAATTAATTATAACATATTTGAATATGTTGAGTATAATGAGATATAGATTTCTAACAAGTGGTATCATGAGCCTTAGGTTGTTTGCATGCAAATCGGTTATTGTTTTTCCGAGTTATACGATTAACAAACAAAACTTACAAATTTGTGTTTATTATGATATATCACGAAATTTATTATGCATGTTAAAGTTTCTGGTCCTAAAATGTATTTAGGATATTTTGGTTAATATATGAATTTTTATTGTTCATTTTATATAATAATGGCATTAAAATGTGATATTATGATAAAAATGTCATTTTTGGACTAAACTTATCTAAAGTTTGATTTTTCCAATGGTTTTTGGATATGTTTTCACATATATTATCCCTTTATGACCTGTAAAGTTTCATAATTTTATGAGTTATTATGCTCGAAATATGGATTTTTCAAGATAAAATCGAATTTAAATGGAAAAATAGGTTAATATGAGTTATACTTCGAATCTGGTCATTGAAATTTAGTATGTTGTCGCATGCAGTTTTACAAGATGTGTGTAAAATAATTGGCTATAATGAAGTCTTTATGCATGATTTATGAATTTTTGATGAAAAATCACATAAATAGTGACTTTAATTAGTAAAAATTGCTAAAACATACTTCATGACTAAGGAAAAACGTCAGTTGTTGCATTTTATCACCTATTTCAGATCTAAAAGTGAAAAGTAAGTAAAAATAATTTTTCTCATATTTTTATGGTTATTATTGATAAATCCGATAAACCGCAACATTGTTTAACCTCGATAATTTTCGAAATTTTTAACCTAAGTTTTTGAACATTGTAAGTGTAATGGTATTTTTCCAGAATGCTCATAAGTTTAAATTTTGAATTTTGAATTTATTTGAAATTTTATGATTTATTTTGAAGTTTATGGCAAATTCTTTTTTTGTATTTTGATTCCATTTATGAACAATATTATGAAATATAAGTTAATTCTTGTCAATATGTTAGTGGAGACTAATTTTGAGTCCTAAGTTGGATAGGGTAATTAACTTGTACATAAATATGAATTTATATAATTATTGTGATTTTAAAAGGTTAAATCACGCAAATCCATAAAAACCGATTAATATACGATATTGGCTCCTTAAATGCGATTTAGCATAAAATTGGGCATGTTCATACATATTATAATGCTGCATTTTATTTATGATTGTCATATTTTAAGTTTATGTAATTTGTGAATTATGTAATTTTACTTAGTATGGCTTTAGTTTTAAATTGATATTACCCGAAATGTATGGGAATATCGATTTGGTTGTAATTTATTGTGACCTCGTATCACCGTTTTGTAATTTAATAGATTTATTTTTATTTTTATTACAAATGTATAATAGGAAATTATGTAATTTCTTATGTAATTTATTTATTCCGGAGATCCTTGAAGATGGTGCCACTCGAGAAGGCGATCCATTAAAGACGGTGTTACCTCGAGATGCGTGCCAAGACCGAAGTTCAAGGGACCAAAGGAGTTGGTTTCCAAATTTGTAATAGTTTATTAGATTTACTATTCTAGGAAGGCCATACTAGGATTTTATTTAAGCTTTGCATTTTATTTACATGTTGCATGCATCGCTAAATCGCCATAACTAAGACATGCATTATCATTTTAGTCGAGTTTATTGACCGTGTCAGTTACAATTATCGTAGTTCACCGCTTTTGTTCACTTAAAATGTGATAGATAATAAATTAACATGATCTCTCGCTAAAAATAAAAAATTGAGACTTAGCCTTACCAAAAAGTAGAAACCATGAAAACCTATTTCGTGAGGGAGTGCACTCGGCCACACCGGGGTACAAACCTTGTTACGTAGGGGAAGTGGGTGATAAATGTCTATCCACCGAATTCATGTTGATGAGGGTTTCATCGGCCACACCGTGACCAAGTTAATGTGGGTTTGGATCATGGACACATTTATTCGAAATTTGGATTGAGCTCAACGGAAGTATTCATAACCGTAGTTGCATGTGTTCCGGGCTAAAGATAAATGTTAATGTAATTTTATCGACCAAGAGTTCTAAGAGTATAATCGATTAAAGAGTTAATCCACCGAGTTATATTAATAAGGGATTCATCGGCCACGCCGTGCCCAAGTTGATATGAATTTGGATCTTGGAATCATTTATAATAGTTGGGTAGAGGTCACTATATAAATGCTCATATCTTGTTAATTTATTTACAAGTATGATATTACAAAGACAAATGTTAATATTTCCTTTTACTCCATACTTGTAGTTCATTACAATGAATCCATCAAATGCTACTACACCGATAACTATTGAGTCTTGCCACAATGTTTTTGACAACGTTTGCTTCAACAATGATTTCGACACTACTAGAGAACTTCATTTTGGGATTGGTTCGGATGGAAACCTAAACTTCATCACTTATTCTAAACCTCCTACAAGATCTCTTCTGAGCCGGTCTCAAGAAGACTGCCTCATAAAATATATAGGATCTTTGTGTTTGGAAGAGAAAGATGCCAAAACTAGTGGGAGCTCAAGCAATCAAGTTCTTGCTTCAAAGGGCAAAATGTTTAAGAAGGGAAATAAAGGGAAGGAATCATCGTTCCAAAAGGTAAAATTCCTAAAGAGATTTATGCTATTGATGTAAATTATACTTCCACCACAACATGGGTACTGGATACCGGTTGTGGTTCTCACCTTTGTAATCATTTACAGGGGTTAAGAGACGTGAAGAGGCTTATCAAAGGAGATGTGGATCTACGCCTTGGAAATAGAGCTCGAGTAGCGGCCGAATCCGAAGGAACTTAAATTATTAGCTTTGCCTAATGGGTTTGAGTTGTATTTACATAATTGTTTTTATGTGCCTACACTTTCTAAAAACATTAACGGTTTTTATTTTTTCATTAAGAACAATCGTTGTACTATTTCAAGAAACGACTTGGTTATAGGCCAAGCTCCTTCCATTAATGGCATTTAAATTTTAGAAACCTCGATTCCGACTAATGACATCTACAACATTCAATTAAAGAAACTCAAATCAAGTGATCCAAATGAATCGTTCATTTGGCATTGTCGATTAGGTCACATAAACGAGAATCGCATCAAAATATTAATTTCGACTAATGTGATTACACCATTTGATTTTCAATCATATGGAACATGCGAATATTGCCTTCTTGGCAAAATGACTCGAAATCCTTTTAGTGGTAAAGGGACACGAGCAAGTGAACTATTGGGACTCATACATACCGATGTGTGTGGACCAATGAGTAGCACCGCTCGTGGAAATTATGACTACTTCATAACCTTCACCGATGACTTGAGTAGATATGGGTATATCTATTTAATGAAGCATAATAACGAAGCTTTTGAGAAATTCAAGGAATTTCAAAACGAAGTAGAGAACCAATTGAACAAAAAAATTAAGGCACTACGATCCGATCGTGGTGGAGAATATCTTAGCCTTGAATTCGATTCACACTTGAAAGGTTTTGGTATTATATCACAACTTACTCCACCCGGAACACCACAACTCAATGGTGTTGCCGAAAGGAGAAATCGAACCCTACTTGATTGGTTCGATCAATGATGAGTCAAACCGAGCTACCAAACTCGTTTTGGGGATTTGCGATTCAAACCGCAATTAGATCCTTGAATAATAGTCCCACAAAGACAACCGAAAAGACTCCATATGAGATGTGGAAGGGAAGAGTTCCTAATATATCCTACATGAAAATTTGGGGATGTGAAGCTTATGTCAAGGCAAAGACAAACAACAAGCTTGCCCCAAAATCCGAAAAATGCATCTTTGTAGGTTACCCCTTGACCTCTCGAGGATACTAATTCTACAAACCTCAAGAGAACAAAGTGTTTGTGACTTGCGAGGCTGTCTTCTTAAAAAAGTCAATTTATTTCTAAGAGACAAGGTGGGAGAAATTTTGAGCTTGATGAAGTTCAAGACCCACAAACCGATGTAGAGACGCAAGAAGATGTTCCTTCGTCATCTAACGCGGTTGTCTCTCCTCCACCTAGAAGAACGGGCCGTGTTATTCGCCATCCCGATCGATATGAGGGACTTATCGAAGAAGATGGAATACTCGATGTGTTGCTTTTGGAAAGTGACGAGCCCGCCACGTACAAGGCCGCAATCTCTAGTCCAAATTACTCCTTATGGCTTATAGCCATGAAGTCTGAAATGGATTCTATGCATGAAAACCAAGTTTGGAACTTGGTGGATTTGCCTAAAGGGGCAAGACCTCTTCAATGCAAATGGATTTTCAAAGTCAAGAATGGCATAGAAGGACATGATGATGTCTACAAAGCTAGGCTAGTGGCAAAAGGATTTACCCAAGTCCAAGCTCTCCATTATGATGAAACCTTCGCCCCCGTAGCCATGATAAGATCCATACGGATTTTTTTAGCGATTGCCGCATTTCATGATTATGAAATATGGCAAATGGATGTCAAAACATCTTTTCTAAATGGGCATTTAGAAGAGGAGGTGTACATGATACAACCCGAAGGTTTTGTTGATTCTAATAATTAAGAGATCCATTTATGGTCTTAAGCAAGCATCTAGAAGTTGGAATCATCGATTCGATCAAGTGATAAATGAGAATGGTTTCACTCGAAGTGTTGAGGAACCATGTTTATACATGAAATTTAGTGGGAGGAATGTTGTGTTCCTAATCTTGTATGTCGATGAAATACTACTCATTGGAAATGATATTCCGATGTTGTCTTCTGTTAAGAAATGGTTAGGTAACCACTTCCAAATGAAGGATTTAGGAGAGGCACACCGCATATTAGGTATCCGGATCCATAGAGATAGATCCAAGAGGATATTGGCACTAAGTCAAGAGTATTATTTTGATAATATTCTTCGACGGTTCAGCATGGACAAATCAAAAAGGGGATTGGTACCTATGGTAACTGGGACAATATTGATCAAGTCTCAATCTCCCTCCGAACCCCATAATGTTGAACGCATGAAGATGATCCCTTATGCATCCGCTGTTGGATCAATCATGTACGCCATGATATGCACACGTCCTGATGGCTCGTATGCCTTGAACATGCCCCCTTGACATCTCATCAAGAATGAGAGTTTGGTGGAGTCCTCCCTAAACCACCATTTGTAAATATTTCTAACTCCCTAACTTGCATTTCAATTCTTGTATTGCATTTTTGTTATTTTTGGATTTTTATACTTTGATCAAGATAATTATCATGTTTGAGAGAAGTGAGGGAGGGATTAATAATTTCAATTAATGTGTAATGCTTTAGCTTAGTGTGGGGATAACAATTGCCTAGGCTATCGATGCCTTAGTAGTGCCCCCCACAATGAAGAACACAAGATATGAAGAAGAATGGATAAATGACAAGGGATATGCATTGTACACGGATGGAACTGAATCCGGGTACAAAGGGGTCGAATCCGAGCGGATTCAGGAGAATCCGCCCGTTTTCAAGAAATCCGAGCGTGTTGGGTAGAAGACGCACGTCCTGAAATGAGCTGAAGTTTTGAAATTTTTGAATGTCAGCGAATCCGGGCGTCCTGCATCATAATCCGCCCGTCTTCAAAAAGCCGCCCGTCCTGAAAGGAAGACGCCCGTCTTCTTGGCTGAGGAAAACAAGAAAAATCCCTGGACTGAAATCCGCCCGTCTTCTGTATAATACGCCCGTCCCGTGTCTGCGAATCAGAGCGTCTTCCCTTAAAGACGCTCGTCTTCAGGCGAGTTCTTTCCAACCCAGAAAAGGCAGAATCCGCCCGTCCCGAGCAGAAACCGTACGGATTGCCCCTGCAGTTCGAATTTTTCGGGCTTTATAAAACCCCTCCCACATTCATTTCTTCACTCCTTCATTCATAACACTACTCAAAACCCTCAAAACCCTTATCCTCTCCATCACAAAAACAAAATTCCTCAACTACATTCACCAAAATCAAATCAAAACATCATTTTAATAACAAATCAATCACTCCTTTTTCAATAAAATTCAAAACCAAGCATAAAATCTTCAACCTTTGAGTCGATTTTTGAATTCATAAAGGCAAAGCCTTTCATCTTTAAATCGATTTGGGTGCACTAGAAATTGAAGTTTTTTCACTCTTTCTTGGTTAATTCATCAATGGTAAGGACTAAGGGAGCAACAAAGGCAACAAAGGCAAAGGCACCAAAGGCAAAGGCACTTTCACAAAGGCAAAAGACTCTTCAAGCAAAGAAAGCATTGGCTATGGTGGTAGCAAACCCAAACTTGGAAGTGCAACAACAACAACAACCTCCCATGGGTGCAACAACATCAACTACTCCGGAAATTGATCAACTTGCAAACTATCCGGAGGTAACTTTCATTTCCAAAACCCATAGGGACACTTTTGCTAAGTTTGCTAGAAAATCATTTCAATCCACCAAGTTTATATGTGAAGATACCTTAGAAAAATTGGGTGTCCTTGAGCAAACTAGAGCCTTTTTCAAAGCCATGGGGTTGGAGAAATTGTTTGAATCAAAAGAATTGACATACCCCTCCCTTACCTTAGAATTTTTGAGTTCTTTGAAAGTTAACAAGGTTGAGACTATGGAGAACCTCGAGTTTTGTCTAGCTAATGTTAGTAGGCGCATCTCCTTTAAGGAATTGGGTAAAGCTTTGGGTCTTAGTGATGGACCGAGTTATTTTAAGAATGTTGGCAAATATGACCCCGACCCTCTTTGGGAGGCAATTTCCGGAAGGAAATTTGAGGACTTTTATGCGAGTCGTGTTCTTTTAGTCCACCATCCGGGTATAAGAGTATGGCATAAGGTCGTAGGGAGCACCATCAATGCAAGAAAAGACACCAACCATTTCACAAAACTCGATTTTGTTCTCCTTGAGTCGGCTTTGAACATTGGAAGAGTACAAACCAAGCCTTTCAACTTTCTAAGGCTATTGGTGGATAGATGGCTCAACATTGATTGTGAGAAGAAAGGCACTACCGTTATTGTGAATGGAGGCCTAGTCACCATCCTAGCTAAATACTTTGATCCTAACTTCAACAAAGATAACAAGTATGAGGCGAAAGAAGGTGGTCATCTCGTTGATTTGCATACTATGATACACAAGTACAAGTGGGTTTCCCATAACCCTCTTGACACCAAGTATGGATGGCTCACTAGTGAAGCTAGTTCTTTCACTTTGCCTTCAAAGATTTGTCGATTGAGTGTCCACCGGACCAATTATCTACTTCCCCTTTCAAAAGAGGCCGAGTATATTATCCAATAACAAAAGGGTGAACTTGAAATAACCTCCTCTTCCATTGTCACACCACCTTACCCTTTTGAGTACCAAGAGTTCAAGCCGGAGGGTGTTGAAGCAAGAAATGATTACTTGACTCTTCTCATGCAAGCAATACACAAGCAAGCCTTTGAGGATCGGGCAAATGCTTACTTAGCTAAATATCCACCCCTCTTACACTTAGCTAGGCAAGGACTACTTGACCCATCATGTCCTTTGCCTAGTTGGGCGGATAAGGATGTCCTATTTCCGAGTGCATCTAGGGTTGTTCCAGGTGACAATGAGGTTATTGGTAATGAAGAAGTTGATGATAACATTGATGAAGAAGCTAGTGAAGAAGGAGAAGAGGATGATGAGCAAGGTGAAGAAGAAAGTGAAGAAGAAAGTGAAGAAGCAAGTGAAGAGGGAAGTGGCAATGAGACCACTTCTAAAGAGGAAGATGATGATAGTGATGATATGATGGAAGATTAGCAAGCTTTGGAGGCTCCTACCCTCTCAAGGTTTGTCTATTTCTCTCTTTGTTTTATTTATTTTTCTTGATCATTGTTAGAGTAGTCGTAGCACCATTGAGGACTCACACCTCGGTACTTTTTGAGGTGTTCTCATTTTATTGTTCCCACTTTTAAAATCCAAAATGACAAATTAGTTTCATGCATTGCATAGTGTGTGCATGAACTACACCCATCCTTGGACATTAGCAATAGTGTCTAACTCGGTTTGGGGAAGTTAATGTATACACAACGGGAGGTAATCTAAATTATCCTCTCCGTCATAAACAAAAACCATGCATCATGTAGTGTAGACTAGTGTAGATTGCATTTAGTGTAGAAATCATGCATCATGTTTGGATAATTTCCCATCATTTTGGCCATTGAGGACAATGCCCATATTAGTGTGGGGATGGGGAATTCTAACTTAACTCTTATTCAAAAATCCAAAAAAATTGAAAAATTTCGAAAAACCATAAAAATTTGAAAAATTGAAAAACCTAAATACATGTTTACTCCTTTTGTAGTATAGTTATATTGTATATATTGTATATATTGTGTTTGTTCTATCCTTTTTCGCATTGATCGACTATGTCACATCCGAGACATGAGGATCATGAAGACCGCATGGTATGATCTTTCCAATCTCCTTTTTCCTCTTTATGTTAATGACTATGTGGCTTTATTTTGATTGATGTGGTATAACAATGTGAATTTAGGACTTGCATTTAGTTTATATGTCATACTAGTTGATATAATCACTTGCATTAGGATGTGTATATTAGTTGCATCATTGCATGTAGTTGCATTTAGATAAAATATTTTGAAAAGTGCCTAATTGAGAACTTTGACAAGAGCAACTAAGCCATTACAAATACTTTTTCAACTTAAGACTTTGCCTACTAGAATGGTTGTAAAACACCCTAGATAGTGTCATACTAGTGTCTTTTGACCCATGACCCAAAGCCTAGTCAAGGGTTTACATGTGAGTCACCTATCCAACCCCGTGATGCGATGTGGACTTGGTTAACTTGTCTAGGTGACCTTGATTGACCTTGTGGTAAGGCAACCCAAAACTATTTTCTATCAATAAGCTTGAAGTGCTCATTTCAAAGAATTTTGTCATGTGGAAGTAATTTAATGCCAAGGAAACCTCAAAAGTTATGAATTGTTGAATGTTGAGAAATTGAATTATTTTGATGGAGGCGTACCACTTCGATGTGCTTTGGAGCGGGATCCATTGAACTGGGCCCCCACACTGTTGTGAATTCGGCCGCCCAGAGACAGAGTGACTATCACCCCGAAAAGCTATTGTCTAGAGGTTAACCGGTTGCCTAATAAGCGATTGGTGAAAGCAAAAGACAGTAGCCCGGAAGGGACAAACCCCATCTTAAATTTTTGAAATGTGAAAGTTAAATGAGGAAAATTTTGAATACTAGTCATATCCACCCGTTGTGTATAAAGATTTGAGCATTTCATTCCCAAAACGCCTTTTTGTCAAGCCACTTTGTCGAGCTTGGGACGATCCATGACCTTTACTTTTGTAGAGAATTCGAGACTTGTCATGTCATTTGCTACTAGCATCATAGGGATCATCATTCCACCACCATCCGATCGCTCTTGATGAAAGCATTTGGAAATTGAGGACGAAAGTAGTTTAGTTTAACACCATTGGAGGTGATTTAGTGCCATCCTCTTAGCCTTAGTAATTTGTTGAACTAGTATTTGTGAAGGATTACATGCTCTTAAATTTGTTCTCTTTTAGTTGCCTCCGCCACTTGATGAAGAAGTGGCTATTCCTTTTGTAGAAGCATCCGTTATTTAATTTTGTGTGCTTAATGTTTGGATGTGTCGCCATTTTGGCAAGACCCACCTTGCCTTGTAAGAAGCCATCCTACCTCATGGTTGCTTTGTTGTGAGTTGAAGGGGCGGAATAAGATCCGCTAATTGTCTCATATTGGCTATGTTATTAGGTTAGTTTAAATAATTGTCCTAGTCTTTGTCACCCCTTTACTCGGGACGAGCAAAGGTTCGGTTTGGGGATATTTGATGTGACCATAATTAACGCATATTTAGCCCCCGAATTAGCCTTGTTCCCAAGCTTTTTAGTGCATATTTGGGTCATTTATTATCTTTAGTTCTTTGTTTTGCATATTCTTTGAGATTTTGATCCCTTGGTAGGAAAGGAGTGCAAATCTTGCATTTTCATGGCAAAACGAGACTAAATTGATTGAATTCAATGACCAAGCATCAAGGAGAGACAAGATTAGAAGGCCTTTGTACATATTATAGTAGATGAGTAATGTTGAGAAAGGATCCTTGAGTCCCCGAGGAAATCCCCAAGGAATTTATGAAGAAAAGGGAAGAAAAGAAGAAGAAATGTTGTTGAGGCACAATCCGTGCGGTTTCTCCACAATCCGTCCATCCTCCTCAAGAACAATCCGTGCGTTTTCTCCCTAAGACGCCCGGGTTTGCAGCCACCAGAATCCGCCCGGATTCACCTGAAGACGCCCGTGTTCCACCGCCAGAATCCGCCCGTCCCGACTCCAAAAAGCACGGATTCCTGTACAGCGCAATTTCGTCTTCTCCAAGCTACAAAGAAAGAAGCCCTTCCTTCGAAAAATACCGGCTCCTCCCTGCTCAATCTAAAAAGTGTAATTACTAGTTTAGCCCTTAGTTAAACCTAATGCATCCCCCTAATTTCCACTATAAATACCCCATTAGTCTAATTAGAAGGGCATGTTCTTCTTATCAATAATTAGAGTAGTTAATATCAATCAAATCTCTCTTTAGTATTGTAATCAACAATTAATCAAGTTCTAATACAAGTTTTATTTCCTTAATCTCTCTTTTGTTCATCCTTTACTTTGGGTAATTGAAGATTATTTGGGTTATTATTGAGAGATTGACAACCTCTTAATCAAGCATCAAGTACTTCTTTTATCTTTGCTTTATTATTGGAATCATTAGTAGGTATAATTCTCTTAATCCCTCTTTAATTATTGTTAATTACTTTCATTTATTCATCATGTTTCCTTTTGTTGGTATGATTGACAACCTTGCTAGCATGATCAACATGATAATTAGTGAGTATTCTCTTAGCTAGGGTTAATGGGTGATTAGGGGAAACCAACATGGGGAATGATTCATGCTTAAATTAATATGCTTTCATGGTTTATTTGCTTGCTTGTTTTGATCTCAACTCATGCACATGTTATGTTTGATGAAATGTTAAGCCTATGAATCCTTGCATTTACCACCATCTCCTATATTTTCAATGAGACTTGTAAGACATAAACCAACTCGAGTCTCATTAGACCATGCATGTTGTTGAGTAGGGAAGACTAAGTCGACTTGTAGGTGTTGTACAATCTAATCGATTCGGATCCGGGAGCCAAACTTTCCTAGGATTGTAAGATATAACCCAACTCAATCCATCACAACAATAATTGTTTGCTTATAATTTGAGAACATGTTTGTATGATCAATTCCCATGAATCCCCTATGACCCCATGACACCCTAGTGCTTTTTATCAATTTTTTACAACCCTTTCAATTCATCTTGCTTGTTTATTTCCATTGCTATTTAGTTTAGTGACCTTCTACATCAACCCAAATTGTGACACCCCTAAGACACCACTAGTTTCAATAGAAATCTCATCTCAATTCCCGTCCCTTGGGATCCGACCTTTACTTGCCTCTTTACTAATTGTAGAGTTGTTTGTGAAGCTATAAATTGTGTTTTGATTCGGACGTGACCCAACGACCACATCTATTTAATTGTGAACACGAAACGGACCGATCAACAAACCGAGCGGATTTCCTTCTTAGACGCTCAGATTCTCTTACAGCGGAGTTTCCTTGATTTCCTTGACTCCGATAAAAGCTTCCCCACACTTGAAAACTAGTTCCTTCCTTCATCAAAAATCATTAGTGACCCTCCCTCACTTACTCTCATGGAAAGATTTTATGTTTATGATAAAAGGAATGCAACAAAATTATAAATACAAGTTAGAGGGGTTAGTATATTTACAAGTGGTGGTTTAGGGAGGACTCCACCAAACTCTCCCTTTGATGATTCCTTCAAGGATGAGGAGGCCCGAGGTAGGTGACCTCGACTTCTCCAATAAATGCTCCCTCATAATATGGCTTCAATCTTTGACCATTGACCTTTAATTTGCTTCCATCTTCCGCATTGATTTCAAAATCCCCATACTTTCGAACCTCGGTGATCACATAGGGACTCATCCATCTAGAGTTCAACTTCCCGGGAAAGAGTCGATATCGGGAGTTGAATAGAAGGACTTTATCCCCTTTGTGCAAGGCTTTTATCTTGATCCTCTTGTCATGGAGAAATATTGTCCTTTCCTTGTAGATCCTGGCATTCTCATAAGATTGTAGCCGGAATTCTTTCAACTCTTAAATTTGTATCATCCTCTTTTGACCACTTAATTTGAGATCAAGGTTAAGGGCTCGGATTGCCCAAAAAGCTTTGTACTCTAATTCGATTGGCAAGTGGCATGCTTTTCCATAAATGAGCTTGTAAGGAGAGGCTCCTATGGGAGTCTTATAGGCCGTCCTATAAGCCCAAAGAGCGTCATCAAGCTTTGTGCTCCAATCCTTTCGGGTCTTGTTTACAACTTTCTCAAGAATTTGCTTGATCTATCTATTTGAAACATCAACTTGACCGCTTGTTTGAGGATGATATCCTAAGCCGGTTCTATGTTGAACACCATACTTGGTCAAAAAGGATGCGAGCTTCTTTTCATGAAAATGCGTTCGTCCATCACTTATGATTGCTCTTGGGACTCCGAATCTTGGGAAGATTATTTTCTTGAAGAGCTTGGTGACCGTCTTTGCATCATTGTTTGGGGTGGGAATTGCCTCCATCCACTTTAAGACGTAATCTACGGCCACAAGGATATACTTATTCCCATTGGATGTCACAAACGGCCCTTGGTAGTCGATCCCCCAAACGTCGAAGATCTCCACCTCCAGTATGCACCTTTGTGGCATTTCATTCCTCCAGAAGATATTCCCCGTCCTTTGACAAGCATCACAATGAATGATAAATTCCCTTGTATCTTGAAACATCGTAGGCCAATAGAAGCCCGATTGAAGAATTTTTGCAACGGTTCTCCTTGCTCCATGGTGCCCACCGTACGGTAACAAGTGGCATCCTTCCAAGGTTCCTTAGACTTCCCATTGAGGGATGCACCTCCGGTAGAGCCCATCACTACACTCTTTGTAGAGATTTGGGTCATCCCAAAAGTACCTTTTTACTTCGAACAAGAACCTCTTCCTTTGGTTGTAGTTCAAATTTGGAGGGAGTACTCTTCCAACGATATAGTTGGCATAATCGGCAAACCATGGGGTGATGTGCCTTTCAAGTTGTGTTTGAATGGCCATAAAGATATCGTCCGGAAATGAGTCATTGATCGGCGTTTCCCCTTATTCATCATGAAACCGGATCCTTGACAAGTGATCCGCCACTACATTTTCGGCTCCTTTCTTGTCTCTCATTTCCAAGTCAAATTCTTGAAGAAGCAAAATCCATCTCAACAAACTTGGTTTTGCCTCCTTATTTATCAAGAGGTGTCGGAGAGCACAGTGATCCGAAAAGACAATCACTTTGGATCCAAGTAAGTAGGAACGGAATTTGTCCAAAGCATAGACAATGGCAAGAAGCTCTTTCTCGATGGTATCATAGTTCACTTGGGAGGGATCAAGAGTCTTGATTATATAGTAGATGTCATGAAGAGCTCTTCCTACCCTTTGGCCAAGAACCGCTCCAACGGCATAGTTACTAGCATCACACATAATCTCGAACGGTAGTTCCCAATTTGGAGGTTGAATGATCGGTGCCGAGATTAGTGCTTCCTTGATTCTATTAAAGGCTTCAACTCACTCATCAGTGAAATGGAATTGGGCATCTTTAAGTAAGAGTTGAGTGAGGGGTTTCGCTATTTTTTAAAAATCTTTTATGAAAAGGCGATAGTAACCCGCGTGACCGAGAAAACTTCTCACCCCTCTAACATTCACGGGAGGTGGGAGTTTATCTATCACCTCAACCTTAGATTTATCGACCTCGATGCCCTTTTCTGAGATTAAATGACCCAAAACAATTCCTTCATTGACCATGAAGTGACACTTTTCTCAATTTAAAACAAGACTAACATCTTCACATTTTTGCAATACAAGAGAAATATTATGCAAACATGAGTCAAAGACTTTTCCATAAACGCTAAAATCATCCATAAAAACTTTCATAATGGTCTCTAGGTAATCGGAGAAGACACTCATCATGAATCTTTGTAAAGTGGCGGGGCATTACACAAGCCAAAAGGCATCCTCCTATATGCAAAACTACCATAAGGGCATGTGAAGGTGGTCTTATGTTGGTCATCCGGATGTATGGGGATTTGAAAGAATCCCGAATACCCGTCAAGGTAACAAAAAATTTTGTTGGAGGCTAACCTCTCAAGCATTTGGTCAATGAATGGTAGGGGGAAATGATCCTTTCTTGTTGCGGAATTCAATTGTCGATAGTCAATGCACATACGCCAACCGGTGATCTTCCTTGTGGGTATTAGCTCATTCTTTTCGTTTGTCACCACCGTGGTACCTCCTTTCTTAGGTACCACTTGAACGGGGCTAACCCACAAAGAGTCCGATATGGGATATATGATTCCCGCATCAAGTAATTTCATAACCTCTCCCTTGACAACTTCTTGCATGTGGAGGTTTAATCTCCTTTGAGATTGAATGGTAGGTCTATGGCCCTCCTCTAGATGAATTCTATGCATACAAAAGTTGGGACTTATCCCCTTATGGTCATCTAGACTATAACCTATAGCCTTTTCATGTTGCTTCAACACATCAAGCAATTTTCCCAATTGGTTTTCATCAAGTCTATCATTAACAATCACGGGTTTGGTCTTTGATTCGTCAAGGTAAGCATATTTCAAATTTGGGGGAAGGGGTTTTAAAGTAGGGATTTGTACCTCACTTTCCACCTTTGAAGGTTCATTGAGAAATTGCTCCATTTCCATTAGACACTCCATTCTCATGGCATGTTCAAATTGTTCTTTGGTCTCATCAATCTCGCCATACCCGAATTCCATGACGGATTCCTCTTGGTCTTGGGCTTGTAAGATTTCTTCTAGGATTAATTGCTCATGTTCTATAGGTTGACATGCTTCCACAAGGATGTTATGTACTAATTCGGATTGCTCATAAGTAAGTTCTTTGTTAGCTAGAGCGGCCTCAAAAAGATCTACCTACAACTCCCAATACATATTTTTAGCCTCCCTTGCTTCATAGGCTTCCAATACTTGCATGGGGTATTTGAAGAAAGGTATACTTAAGTGGTCCTCTACAAAACAATCTATAAGATCCATCTTGCAAAATATCGAACAACTTGTAAACAATTAGAACAAACCTTGAGGAAGTTTACTTCCCCAAGGCAAAGAAAGACACAACTAATAACAATCTAAGAAAATCTAAATCAAGTTAACACTGTCCCCGGCAACGGCGTAATTTTTGGTCGAGCCCTCTTGAGAGGTTTAGTTTTCGTTACCTGTCGTTAGGAGCACCTAGACCAAAAGAATATTTATAACTCCACAAACAACTCTACTATTAGTAAAGAGGAAAGTAAAGGTCGGATCCCAAGGGACGGGTATTGAAGTGAGATTTTCAATTGCAAATAGCGGTGTCTAGGGGTGTCACAATTTGGGGTTGGAATAGAAGATCACTAAACTAAATAGCAATGAAAGTAAACAAGCAAGATGATTAAAAAGAGATGTAAACAATTGATAAAAGGCACTAGGGTGTCATGGGGTCATAGGGGATTCATGAGAATTGATCATACAAACATATTCTCAAATTATAAGCAAGCAATTATTGTTGTGATGGATCGAGTTGGTTTATATCTTACAATCCTAGTAAAGTTTGGGTCCCGGAGCCGAATCGATTAGATTGTACAACACCTACAAGTTGACTTAATCTTCCCTACTCAACTATATGCATGGTCTAATGAGACTCGAGTTGGTTTATGTCTTACAAGTCTCATTGAAAAGGTAAGTGATGGGTAAAAAATGCAAGGATTCATAGGCTCGCATTTCATCAAACATAACTTGTGCATAAGCTGAGATCACAACAAGAAGGCAAATAAACTATGAAAACATATTAAATTAAGCATGAATCATCCCCCATGTTGGTTTCCCCTAATTACCCATTAACCCTAGTTAAGGAAACTATTCACTCATTATCATGTTGAACATGCTAGCAAGGTTGTCAATCATACCAAAAAAGTAAAACATGATGAATAAATGAAGATGATTAACAATAATTAAAAAGGGATTAAGAGAATTATACCAACTATTGATTCCAATAATAAAACAAAGAATAATAGAAGTACTTGATGATTGATTGGAAGGTTGTCAATCTCCCAATAATAACCCAAATAATCTTCAATTACCCAAAATGAAAGATGAACAAAAGAGAGATTAAGGAAATGAGATTTGTATTAAGACTTGATTAAAAGTTGATTACAAGATTAAAGAGAGATTAGAATGATATAAACTACACTAAAGATTGATAAGAAGAACATGATTATCTAATTAGAATAATGGGGTATTTATAGTGGGGATTAGGTACACAAATTAGGGTTTACTAGAGGCTTAAATGACGATTAAGTCCTTGAGGAATCGCTCCTCTCAGAAAAATATGCGAGTTTCCTTTTTGCTAGTCTTTCTGAGGTATGCGCATCCTTCATAGAACAAGAAGAACGGAATAGCTGTAACACAATCCGAGCGTCCAGGGCACGGGACCAGCGGATTGTCTGGCTTTCGGACGAGCGGATTCAATGGCTGGACAGGCGGATTGTGGGTCTTTTGGATGAGCGTCCCTCTGAAGAAGACGCTCGGATTCCTTGTCTTGGACGGGCGTCCAGGGGGCAATCCGCTCGGATTCTGAGTCAGCTTCTTCCCTTCTTCTTTTCTTCCTTCTTCTTCATATAATCCTTGGGGATTTCATCGGAGATGCAAGGATCTTGTCTCCTCATTGCCCAGTTACTACAATATGTACAAAGGCCTTCTAGTCTTGTCTTATATTTGATGCTTGGTCATTGAATTCAATCAATTTAGCTCTATTTTGCCATGAAAATGCAAGGTTTGCACTCTTTTCCTACCAAGGGATCAAAACCTCAAAGAATATGCAAAACAAAGGACTGAAGACAATAAATGACCTAAATAATGCACTAAAAAGCATGGGAACAAGGCTAATTTGGGGACTAAATATGCTCAAAAAATGGTCACATCATCGTCCTACCAAGAGGTTGGAATCTAGGTGGTTGTCTTGTTTGAGTCCATACTACGTAAATGTCTTGCTTGACTATGGTCATTGGCGTGTCCTTATATACGAGAGTTCACGTCTTATATGATTGTTTGTGAAAGTCTTGGTCCTATCGGATACTAGAGGTGAGATGTAAGCCTCTAGTTGTGATGTGATCGCCGGGATCGATGTTCCCATCCGTTCTTATGGTGAGATGCAAGCCATAAGTATGAATGCGACATTGGTAGCCACGTCCCGTACAATGTTTGTTAAAATATTTTCAAAGTAATGGCTATGGTTTTTATCCATGTATTTTCTATTTAATTGATCTATTATTTATCTTATTCATATGATTCGATGCCTAATCTCATATCTATGTTATATTTCCTTGAAATGCGTGTTTTTGTCTAAACGACCGTATTCGTGTCTTCCATATTATTTTAATTATCTCACATGAATAGTTGAGTCGAGTTAATATGAAATTGGTTGACTTAGTTATTCTACTCCCGTGAATGCATATTTAATATAATGTACCATGCCTATCTCATCATGAATGTAATATGCCTATCTCATTATGATTATCGTTTATATCCCCTTGTTCATTATTATTCAAGTATGATGTATGATCAATATGTTTAATTAAGTTCTTGCTTACTTGTATTTTGTCATATTGTGGCTGGGAGAGCCCTGAGTTACTCCCCACTGACTGTGACGTTCATGTTTACATGAATGAGAGGTCAGTGATGCAGACTATGTGGGCAAGACGTGCGAGCTAGCGAGAACGTTGACCCTTGGACTTTAGTTATCATTTTCTTAGACTCACCTATCTTTAGACTTGCGCTTATTCGTGGGATATCTTTTCCCCAACGCACTAAAACTTAATTATCTTTCTTTTCATTTTCGTTTGATCACTTATGGTAGTTTCCGCACTTTAAACTTTTAAAGGTTTTAAAAATATCGTATTTTCCGCTTAGATTTAATAGTTCTTTTGATGCCTCATCGAGGGTTGTCACACGCCCAGTCAGCCCAGATAGGAGAATTCTCAGGGATCTAGACTTCAGAATCAGCAGGGATGATCTCCTTATCCTTCAGTACGTTTTCATACTCAGGCTTCAAATGATTTGAGAGAGACTGGTCATCTTTCAAGGCCTTCATGGGCTTTAATTGGAAATCACCATGAAAAATTGAGATCATCTCCAAAGGAGAATCATTCGGGTTATCAACCATAGAAGGTTGAGAAACAGAACATAAAGGCAAATTTTCAGAAGAGGTTTCCTCAGGATTTTGGGGAGGTGGAGTTCCAGGAGTCACCACCCTAGTGGATTTCTTTTCGCAGCCATTGTTGAAAGATTATGAAAATTAATTGAAGACTATAAATTAAGGAAGATTGAAGAAGAAGATTATTAAGAGAGAGCAAAGCAGCTTTTTCTGATGAAGATTAACTTAATGAAGCGAAGGAGTATTTATAGTAGATGAAACTAGGGTTTCAACCGCAAGTTGGATGGATAATCATTGAAGAGGTTGCAGTCAAAATTACACGCACCATAAACTGAACAAATTAGCCGTTACAGGAACTGATTATGCACAATCCAACCGTTGAGTAATTTTCCAAAGATTGAAGTTATCTCCTTATTTTTTGTCCTGACACATTGATAATAAGGAGATAAGGGGTAATTGTTAGGCCTGGAAATCCGCAGACATCCCTGATCAATGTCTCACATTAGCCTGACTATCAGGGTGCCATGATGTCAGGCTATCAGGACACATGAAGACAGGCGCCAGGCCATGGAGAGGACAATGGTCAAAATATCAGGACGATATTGGACCAGGAAATCATATTATAAGAGGAATACGCACGCGGCATTAAATAGAAAGTTCCCGCAATTAACACAGCAATTAAGGACCTGATATTGAGAATTATTGCGGGTAATTAAGGAAAATATTCCGAATTAATACTAGGATCAAGCAGCCATTTAACTCGTGACTATATAAGGAATATTTGGAAATCATTTGAAGGATGACAACACAAGACAAGATAGATCATACAATATTCTCATACAACTCTTAGATACTTACGTCCCATTGTACTAAATACGTAATACAATAGTGAAATCCTCTCCTGGCTTGGTGCCCGTGGTTTTTTTCCATTCAAGGATTTTCCAAGTACAAAATTCTTTGTCTTCTTATTGTTATATTTATCGTATTTATATCTTTATATTCCACCTTGACGACCTGACCTACAGACTAACTAGAGCTATTTAACCCTACCCAAATCAACCCTGACCTGATTTCGCCTTGCGCAAAATCCATACAAAACATTTACATCTTCAAAATAAATGTATTAGTCACCAGCACAAAGTCATCCTTGGTTCTACATACCATGTCGGATTTTAACCCGAGTACGAAGATGAGTATCGACTAATTATATTCAAATGAACATAAAACAATTAGTTCATATTCATTTTTCAAAACTATTCATGTTAAGCTTATAAAGTCGAACCCGACATCGAATATCATCAAAACAATGATGATTATTCAAGTCTCGTTCCTCAAATCAACACAAATACGACCTAAACGGTCCTTTCAAACCAAAACGGGTCCAAATACCCATTTACAAAACGTTTTATACACGTTTTTCAATGGTCAGAATGGGTCTTATACCGTTGACTGACCCGCGCCAAAACATGCCATTTCTTTTCCTATTTTCAAACTAGGGGAGACCCTCTTACATCGCCAATAGGCTCGCGCCTCATCTGGCTGGCTGGTGCAGGGTCTGTTCCCTTTCCCGCATTTATCTAGGACGATCCCGACTCCGATTAACCCGGATATAAGACGGATCAGACGACTAACTTGCTCATTCAAAAAACCGTATTTGCAAAACGTCTTATTAAGACAAATGGATCACGTTATGCACCATAAACCTAATTTGGTAAATGGATGTTTAATTTACGTCTTGCATGCAATCAACCATAAATCCAACTCGACATCTTATACTTGATACTTGTATTAAATCAACCGACTTAGAAAGCTCTCACATGTTAGGTTTAAATTATTGGATTCGCATTCATGCATTTAAACCGTTTTATCAACTTTTGCATTCAACCAACCAAGATCGATCAGTAAAGGCCGCTACCGCAGGCAGGATTTAGTGTCTCATTAAAGGGCTTCCCAATACGTACCTTCACCTCTTACTCAGAAACTTTGGATAGTGTACGACCTTATCCAGGGCGTACGAGAGTCATTCTAGAGATAGGATGCTAAAGAGGGACGATTCCTTATCTTTAGTACCTATGTCAAACACTGCTTTGTGCTTCATTTGACCGAGGTATAAAGTGGATTAAAACGGGTTCCAAGCATCCCACAAATGCTTGGTGGCGAATCCGAACATCTCTAATGATTTCGAGACCCTTGCCGAGACGAAACTGACCGATCTAAAACAATCCGGTCGAAAGCATTTATTTTTACGCCGCCGAGCGTGGTTTTCAAAAGACCGTTGTATGTCCCACAGATCGGCTGGGGCGTGCAGGTGGCTACGTCCACAACGGTGCCACCTATATTTCAATAGCCAAACCAGGATTAATGACGTGTTCTTACACGATCATTTCAAAAGAGGAAAAAGACAGTCTAAACGTGGGGCTTACCCTCCTCACGACGTGCTGCCACTCGTCGAGTCCAGCCTCTGTCATCGCCTCAGTAAAAGACACAATCTCCATCAGCACTATCGTACCAGCCGGCCCCGGGTACTCTAGCATCTCAGAAAAAGCTGGGGGCTCGATGCATACCACCTCGATCTCTTGGCAAGCCAAAATTATCATTTCCAAGCTATACTCAAAATTTGTAGTTTCAAATAGTCAAGAAGAGGGCATACATACCACGATCGGCCAGTTCGCCAAGCTTTTCGGTACCAACTCCGAGTACTCGAGCTCGAGAAGGAAAAGAGCATCGCCGCTCACTCCTGCGAGGCCAGTCGTCCTCTCAGCCTCTGAAGGCTCCCTAAACATAGTCTGTGGAGGTTCGATGGGAACCACCAAATCGTCATGGAAGCACTGCCAAGCCAACCGCTCACCCAGGTACCACACAGGTCCCATAGGCTTCGCCACAGGCAGCCTACTCGAACTCCTAGGTCGAAGAACGTCGCCTACGAAAGTTGGGAGCGCCGGCGTAGTCCTCACAAGGTCTCGGCACCCACTGAAATGGATATCAAGGGTCATTCCTATGACCACTACTATTCAATAATAGCAAATAAAATCGGAAGTAAGGTAAAGTGCTTACACTTTCAAGCTGCACAGCGTTGACACCCCTCCTGCTGGTGTTATAAGAAGACCGCTGGCTTTTCTGCCGATACATGATCCAGTATCTAACTACCAGTACACCCATGCCTAAAAGAAGAAATGATCGTTCATTATTGATGGTCGTACATTTAAGAATAATCTTTTATTAAGTTCAAAGTTTTTTCCAAAAAATGCAATTTTCTTTTAAAAAATGATATATAATTTAATTCTCCAATATTTCAACTCTTATTCAAAATGATCTTTCATTATCCACTACATATTTATTCATGCTCAAAAAAATCTCTCATTCCAACAATTCAAATTCATTTCACATAATCTGTCAAAAGTCCTATTTCAATTCATATTTCATGTTCAAAATGATCTTTCATTATTATCCATTTCCTATTTAAAATCTATATTAAATGTTCTTTCATTTGTAAATTGTTTTATTATTTCTAAATTCATAAAAGAAAAGTAAAGGAAGGTTCATACCTCCAAAAATAGACCTGGACCGACAGTAGTAGGAGAAGTCCCATTCTCGATCATCTCGGGACGAACCATGGCCCTCATGTACCTTATGAGGATCGCAAAACTAGGAGTAACCCAGTCCAAACAACCCAAGCTACTCAATTCGGTAAGGAAAGGAAGAAGCTTCATCGACAGCCTCTCCCCCTTGACTCCGAAGTAAATCGAAGATAAAACCACCAGAGCCATAGTCGGGCTTGCTGCTCAACTGTACATGGTGGAGGAGGCACCATACCAGCACCTTAAGTCATCTGCACCCCCGCCGGAGTCTTACAATCAAAGTAATCCTTGACGTAAGAACTCGGAACTAGGCCAGGTACCCTAGCCGCAACCTTGGTCAGGTTCCAGCCGATTAAACCCCTAGCCTCAAGTAAATCCGCTCTCATAGTCATCGTAGGCCACACTATCGGCTCCTCTCCACAAGGTAGGTCACAGACCATGCCGTAGTCCTCCAAAGTAATCCCGATCTCTCCAAAAGGCATATGGAAAGTCGAGGTCGTATCCCATAAGCGATCCAAGAAAGCTTGAATTAGACACATGTTAGCCCGAATTTTCTTCCCCTTGATCTCTCGCCAGCCCATCACCAAGGATCCGAAGGCTCGACGCTCGATGATCGCCTTCTCCTCCTCCTAAAACTTCTCATATGCCTCCATCATGGTCGTGTACCCGGAAAATGTCTTCATATTCTCGGCCTCCTACATTTTCAAAATTTTATTAACTTCTTAGCTAAGTAAACTAGATAATATACAGAAAGACTTAGTACGACGCATGACAACACCGAAATTTAACCATGCTCCGTGCTGCACAGAACGACAAGTGATCCTCCGCAGCCCAAATGAGATGCCGGCCATCCCATTTATCATCCCACTGAGGCGCAGGCATAAGCTGGCGCCCCCTCCTCCACACGTTGACCCTCCGGGCAGCGTCTTCCTCTTCCTCCATTTCCGCCATGTGAATCACCATGGTCGTAAGGGGTTCGACATGCACCTCCAAAGTGTCTCGCCCCGAAGCGGAAGGTACGTCCTCTGGAAAGAAAGCGAAATCAAAGTATTTAGAGGCCGTTTTAAGCCGTCTTTTCAAGCCGTCTTCTCAAGCCCTACCATTAATAAAATCAGCAAAAGTGATAAAATTACATTCCTACGTATTTAAACTAAGCTTAGTCATGTCTACGAGCCGAAATTTCGGCAGCATTTCGCTACTATGGCCAAAACCCATAGAAAAAGTGTCCCGGAAGACCTGTCACAAACCAAAACACCAACATGGTAGCAAGTTTACCCATCATGTATGGATTCCAAAATATCACGTTTTATTAAACATCTACTATTTTAAGGCCATTTTCGAGCCCTTTGTAGCGGTGTAGCCAAGATAGTCTTAGCTCACACTCATTTCAACAAAACTCAACGAAAATTCGAAATGAATATATGGTTATGCTCCTAGCATGTTCAATTATGCATTTCTAATGTAAATTTCGACGGACAAATTCATTTCAGACAAAACCCCCAAATTTTCAATCATTTTGGGCCTAAAAACTCTAAATTTTCTACCCAATTCAGGCTACAAATGCAATTTAAAGTAAAGACGAGATACATACCTTGATTTGTCATGATTTGTGGCGGATTTTGATCAATTTTTTGTGAAATTTGGTTGGCTATGCGGGTTTTTTCGAGAGGAAGAAGAAGAAGAAGAAGAAGAAGAAGAAGAAGAAAAGTTTGGTTTAAATAAAATAAGAACTCGCGCTGAGTTCTGTTTTACTCAGGCACGAACAAGGTCGGGAGAAAATGCAGTGTTTGTTGTGCCTTTTCTTCAGGCCGGTTCCCTACTGCGCCTCTTCTCCAATAGGTTTCACATCAACTTTCCTTTAATTCGTTAAAAAGTTCGTTATTTGCGCGCCCAAGCCCCATATTTTCCTCTTTTGGATATTTCTTCTAGTGCTAGGGGTACTTTTACTCCGTATATTTCCTACGGGTGTATTTTTTCACCCAATTGGTCTACATTTTCCCCAGCGATTGCAATATTTTATTCCGCAATGGGAGTTCGTTACCGCTATATAACCCATGTATTTCTTTAAATAAAAGTCTCGTTTTCAATCAAATAAATTAAATCTCAAGCATTTGGTTCTCGAAAAGTCCCGTTCTTAAGGCAATTATTATCTAGTAGTTCTCAGAAAGAACCATCTTCTACAAGTCAATTATTCTTCAGTGTTTCTTGAAAAGTCTCGACTTCTACTAAAGTTAATTATTTTCGGCAGTTCTCGGAAAGTCCTGCCTTTTCTCAGCGTTTCTCGAAAAGTCTTGCCCTTTTACGGAATCAAATTTCGCTAGCGTTTCTCAGAAAGTCTCGCCTTTTACCAAATCATTTATTCTTCAGAAGTTCTCGGAACGTCCCGACTTCAACCAAAATAATTGTTATTAGCGGCTCTCAGAAAGTTTCGTTGCTTCAAACGTTCTCAGAAAGTCTCGCTCCTCTACAATGTCAAGTTTACTCAGTGGTTCTCTGAAAGTCTCGTCTGTGTTCCAGTTAGCCTACATATCAGGTATGGTTTCTTCTTATGGCTGGCGAGCCTCCTCACATAGTCTAATGGACTTTAACCGACCCTCCCCGTTAGTCGACATACTCTAAAATGTTCCAGATGATAGGTCCTTGGCTTAGAGAACTTGAGCCGCCTCGCGCCGCTATAGTCTTCAGGTTGCAATACTTGATTGACCTGGATGCTATACTTTGAATTTTGCCTTGTCCAAGTCTCAATCGAAGTGGGGGCTCTGTAGACACCTCATTATGCACCTCCCGCCAACCACCCACGGATGATTGGACCGCATGTTTAATCAAGCGGAGCGATTTATGACATTTCGTAAGTTCGTTGACAGGTGATAGCTCAAATAGTCAAGTCAACCTCATGATCGTCATCTACGCGCCGATACGGTCGTTTTGACAGTAAATAGAGTTCATTTGGAGTCCGGGTCAAAAACTGCTTCCATTTTCTAAACCGTCTTAAAACCGAGTCGGGATTTTCTTGAATTTTCCATTGTATTATTCCTAAATTATATATTTTACCAAGAAATATCTACTTTGCAGAATAAGGAAGCATACATCTTCCCTAATTCCTATTTAGAACCGCGGAAATCATTCTTGGAAGGGTCGCAGTTCCTGCTGCGCCTCTTCCTAGGCTGCTTTTTCTTCAGTTATTAGATTTCTTCCGGATCCCTTTCGTAATCCTACTTTTACCTTAATTACTCACATATTTTTTACGCGAGTGTCCGCCTTTCTCTTCACACTTTGCATTTTAAAACCGCACTTTTGCTTTTCGACGCCTACGTGCTTGCTCTACGCGACCACGTAAGCATATATCATTCTGAGTACTAGTCACGTTGCATAGACCGACCCACTTGACCACTACAATTTAATAAACTCAATCAATTTGTTCTAAATCCTCTTAAGAGGGTACTTTCATATTACATCGAGTCGAGCAATCACTAATACGACAACTTAGTTAATCTCGCTCCGTCAAACATGTAAGTCTGAGGGTGAAAATCCCAATTTTATTTTATTTATTTTATTTTGTATTAATTGATGTACGAATTTATATAAGGAGTATGCTCAAAACCATTTTAAAAATCATCCTTTCAAACCTATTTTTTAAAACAGCAGCGAAAGACGACCTAGAAGAAAAGCACCAGCAGATGCGCCTTCTGGAATAGTCGCAGCATTTGCTACGTCTCTTCCAGATGATGCTCCTCTGCTGCTACTCTTCTTCTTCTTCTTCGAGTATCTGTTCCTTTTTGTTTTCTTTGGTTTTCTTTCTTTTTCTTGCAATTTTCATATTGTCAGTTAGTAAAATTTGTTTTCATTAATACTTTTCAATAATTTCCTACCTAAATCACTTATAGCTAATATTTTTGGGTTTTCATCATTAAAATCAGCCCCATATTTAAGAGGCTCGATTTGTTCATATCAAGTCCTTTGAATTCGTCTTTGATATATGATTCCCATTCTGTTTCCTTATCTTTCTTTTCCAGTTTTCGTTTCCAATTCATGTTTTGTATACAAATCAATTCCGACATCGTAAATAACCATAACTTGTAATATTTCGTTTTTCGATCGTCCTTGTATCGCTTTATGATGGTTCCGTATGCATGTAATATGATGAAATCACTTCTAGTCGAGTTAAATTACAATAATCAACATTAGTTAAGAAACGAACAATAACGATTTAACGAGTCTGTCTTTCACAGTCAGAACTTTAATACTATGGTTTTCTGTACTGTTTGGTACACTATCGAGTAAGGCTTACTTTGTCGAGTATGTGAGTTTTGGTTTCGAAAAAGTGTACTATCTGATTGGTACTCGATCGAGTAGGCGTCACTCAATCGAGTATAGGGCACTCGATCGAGTAAGTGACTTACTCGATCGAGTAAGTCAGTTTTACGGGTTATTTCGCCGGGTTTTGATAGAAATGTGAGGAGGTTATATAAAGTTATTTTATCAATTCCTTTTTACTTTTCACTATTTTCTAAACTATTTACACAAGAGAAAAGCTACGTAACTTCTATTCCTCCCATTGCTATCAAATCCTAAGGGCTAGAGTCGTCAGATCGTTGGGTTCTTTACACCATTGAGACCGTCGCATCGTGGGTAAGATTCTAGTATGATTTTTATGTCCTTTTATTATTTTTGGTTGAAACCCTGATTGGGTATTTTGGGGGATTTTGGGAGTATGGTGATTGTTAGATAGTAATTATATGATTGTGTGATTATAGGAGGTGGTTTCATAGAGGAGCAGTTTTGAATAGCTGATTATGTCGATCTTGGTGATTTGCCTTTCCAGGTAGGGTTTCCCTACTCGGTTATTGATTACATTGTATTTGATAGTTTATTGGTGAAGGTTGTGATGTTGTTTATCTTTATCATATTGGTAGTGTAATTGGTAATTGTTGTTGTATAGTTGGTTGGATGTGTTTGTCTTTGGTTCGTGAGGCGCGTCCTCGGCTAAGTGGAGTAACTTGCGGGAGTGGCTTCATGGCCTTTATTCGCCCATTGTGGTTCCCGTTACAGGGGGGGTGTGGAAATTAAGGAACTTGGGTTTTCGCTCGGAGTTGATGAGCGGGGATTTGGTGGGAACGGCTGCGGTCATCCACTGGCGGTGTGGAATATCTATTGCGATGGATATTCTGGCGGGGCTACACACTTTAGTGTGTAGTCAGGTGTGTGGTGACGTGATGGAGTTGGATGATCGGATGTATTGTTATCTTGCTTATCTTGTATTGTGTAATCAGTAACTGACCCCGTTAATTATTTTAGAAACTGTGGTGATTCATTCCTGGATGGTGAGCAATTATTGAGCAAGTATGAGATGGATTGCATGAGGGATAGCTGGGATGGAGTCACCACGTGTCATTAGAGTCTTCTGCTGTGTCTTGAACTTATATTTCTTTTTAGTTGGTTTGATATTTTGGAACAAATTTATTTTTCTTTACAATTTTGGGATTTTGGTTATGTAATCACTTAAACTCGTTTATTTAAGTATGTTCTTTTATGGTCAATTTGATATACATAGCCTCGAGTAACCGAGATGGTAGCACTTCCATGAATTAAGTGGTCTTGGTAGGGTACCTTGGTGTGTAGGGGTGTTACAAAGTGGTATCAGAGTGATGATTTTGGAACCTATAAATAATGAACCCAGTGAATCTCGGGAGTCAAACTAAAATGAACTCGGGTAGGAGTTGTTAGGAGCTAATGGAAAGACTTGGGAGATGTTCTAAAGTGGCGAACTCACCCTACAACTTTGTACCAGTCACTATGGGGGGTCATGGGATCGCTATGTGTTTACTAATGTTCTATTGTATATGTTGGATGATATGTTGTATGGAATTGTTGGATAGATGATTGTGGAGGAATGGAGGATGTGGTGAAAAAGGATAAGTAGTTCATTTGATGATTTGTTGTGAATAATGATGTTGCATGATGGATGATTTATAATGTGACATTATAGTAATATGTGAATAGGATGTTGTGTTTTATGTATATATATCCATATATTGGTTGCGAAAAGTTGTTGATTTAAAGCATATGGGTAGCTAGAGAGTCAGCATGACTTGATCGAGTACGGGATACTAGATCGAGTAGGTTGGAGTTGATTGAGTGGGTTGATCTCAATCGAGTGGGTATATGACAATGATGGGTAGTAGTTGATGTTTTGGGGAACTCGATCGAGTAAGTGGAGTACTCGATCGAGTGTGTTTTGTTGTACGTCTGGTCAGGTTCTGGAGTTGAGGCACTCGATCCAGTGACCTCTACTCGATCGAGTGGGTGTAGTTACTCGATCGAGTGTGGGATGTACAGGTCGTTTATGCTTTGAGCCGTAGGCTATGTGCTTACGTTTGTCTCTTCTCTTATAGCTCAAAGATATGCCGCCAAAGAGATCTGCTTTGTACACCAGGGCGCAAGACATGAGTGTAGATGATATAGCTTAGTTGATTAAGCATCAAGACACGCCTATCGAGGCCTTAAAGAAATTTGGGAAAGACAAAGATGCCTGGGTGGACTTTGCCACGATGAGCACTACGATAACCCGCTTCAACCAAAAGAGTATATGGGTACCAGTGCGCCAATTTTGCTCGACAATTGGCATAGGGAGATGTAGAACATCTTGAATGTGGTTCATTGTCCCGAGGACTTCAAGGTGGAACAAGTTGCGTTCTAATTGAGAGATGCTGCAGGAGAGTAGTGGGACAAGGTAAGGGAGAGTTCCCTTAGATTTGTATCTGAAGCATGGGAAGTCAGCTATACTATGGAATGAGTTTAAGAGATCTATATGTCGGGAGTTTGTACCTGAACATGTTCCTAGTAAGCAGAGGGAGGAGTTTGATGCTTTCAAGATGACTCTGGATATGATTGTGGCCGATTACTATCATAAGTTTAATGAGAAATTGAGGTATGCAGAGGACATGAGGATGAGTCAGAAGAAGTTGGCACTAAGGTTTGAGAAGGGGTTGACTTACGAGATAATGGAGAAGCTACCAGTTAGGGTCTTTATTACAGATGTTAAGGCAGTTTATGAACGAGCAGGGAGAGCTGAGAGATTGGTCAAAATGGCCAAAGAGAACAAGGAGAGGGGTCGTGGGAAGAGAAAGGCTGAGAGTGAGGGTAGTGGTCAGTCCAGTTACAAGAGGGGTAACCACAACCAGGCGGGGGCTTACACATCGGGATCAGGTTTTAGTAGAGGAGCTTCGTACGGGCGTGGTCGTGGTGGTAGTGGTAGTAGCTGGAATATCTCTTATTACAACTGTGGCGGTATGGGCCACAAGAGGCACGAGTGTACTAGTGCCGTGGGGAGAGGTTTTCGGAGGCCATCGCAGGGGATTTTCTCGCAGGGTCCGTCTCAGAGTTTTTCTAGCAACAGGCCGGCCGGGTCATGGAATAACCAAGGAGGTCAGAGTAATAACAAAGGTGGATTTTGTGGGATTTATCTGTATGCATCCCCTTAACTTTAAGGATTATAACGAATTCATTAAGATGAAACTAGTCACAAAAGAAATTACATAAACAAAATTAGAGAATTAAGAAATAAGCTTTGGTCCTAGCAAATATGGCCTAAGAACAATATCGTAATGATATTCTCCTATCAGTTGCACCCAAGACGATATGAGATATGCCCTTTGCTTCTTGCTAGAATCGATCCCCAAATTTTCTGTAAAATTATTTAGGGTTTTTGAGTTTTCTTTGATGAGAGGAGGCTAGGTATAAAAAATGTGAATTAGGTTAGAAAACAAGTGAGTGAAAAATAATAATCTCCTCCCTCTTAAACCGTGTATGAGAGGAATAAGGGGAGATTATTTTCTTCCCTTTTTTTCTTCTAATTCGGTTTGACCGAAATCCCAAAAATGAGGATTAAAAATCCTCTTATTTTTAGATGTTGCCTTAATGTATAAAATGTATGTCTTATTATAAATTGTCGATTATATTGACATGTATTATTAAGTCCACACACAACATCTTGCAGTCAATTTATTAATACCGGCGTGTCTACATTTATACTGACAATATTGTATAATATATACATTAACTATAAATATTGCTTATTTATAATTTTCTAATTAAATATAACTGGTTACATTTAATCATGAATTAACATCTTAATTCGTTTAAGCTAACATTATATACATTTATTAAAAATAACATATTATATTCAATTTACAAATTGACTGTTAATTTGTCTCAGCTAATATTATTTAATCGGCATTAAATAATCATCTCATCAACACATTGACTAACTTTTTAGTCATATAAGGCATCAATGTGATTACATTTCCATAACCACATCTCTCAAACACATCCTTTAGGTGTGACTTTTTGGGACTAGTTGATCACCGCCATCAGTATGATAATAACGTCAAACTTTCTAGCAAGCCAACCGTTATTAGGTAATCGTTAATCAACTGATTAAATACGAAGTATACCCTTGTGAACCTTTAAGAGATTTACAAATGTTATCATACTAATTTGTGGAGGAAACAAGCTCCAACAAACTCCCACTTGTCCTCACAAGTGTATGTGCGATAACCGATTCTCATATCCTAAAATTTCTCCCACTCAATGTAAAACAATTTGCAAATCCGTATTCACAAAGGTCGTATTTTACAAGCGATCATTATCAAGAGTGGTTTCCCCGACAAGAGAGTAACTTAAGTGATAAACGAATCATCATTCGAGCATGGCCATGCATTTCAGTTACAACTCCTCGAGTGGCCCTGAGAAATAACTATACCTGATAAAGGTTGGTTATTTTCCTCAACTCGAATCCTGCAGATATAAGCACAGTATGAAATGACCCAGAAAAAATCTACTTAGCCTCCAGTTACGGCAGACCGTGAGAAAGAAACCAAAGTCACCCAAAAACTGCCTTAATTTCAAGAGACAGTCGATAGTCAAAAGAGTCGACTCTAGTAACACAATGGATGTCCTATCCACGACCTGGCACCGAATGTTGTTAAACATTTAGGACTCCATTACGTTGTCACAAAAAATTTTCCTACGAGGTATCGTTATAATCTCGCATTTGTAATCGATCAGTCAACAGTTTGACTTATGGCTCGTTGAACCCACCATCAATCGACTGCACAATATAATAGCCAGAGTTATCAGCTCATTAAGGCGATTATGGACCAAAGAAAATATAATGTAATTCAGTTCACTTTGTGGCGTTCAATGTTGTCAGTACAATCCACATGAAAAACAAAATATTATAAAAACGATGAAGTTATAAATAGTATATGAAAAAGATAATGTATCAAATACATAATCAACTACTACAACTCAGGAACACGTTTAATTCCCATGGAAATAACGTGCCCTTTATGCTTATCAAAATTCAACGGTTTAGTGAGAGGGTCCGCGATGTTATCATCCGAAGCTATCTTGTCAATCACTATCTCTTCTTGCTCCACGTAATCACGGATCAGGTGAGCTTTTCCATGTACATGTCTAAATTTGTTGCTAGACTTTGACTCCTTAGCCTGGAAGATGGCACCTCTATTATCACAATAGATGGTGATCGGGTCATTCGAACTAGGAACTATCGTAAGTCCTTGTAAGAATTGACACATCCATATCGCTTCCTTAGCTGCTTCCAAAGCGGCATAGTACTTTCGATTCGGTGGTAGAATCTGCTACAACACTCTTTTGGAACTCTCCCACCGACCGCAAAGACCATTAAGAGTGAAGACGAACCCGGACTGAGATTTTGAATCATCTCGATCCGTTTGGAAGCTAGCATCTGCGTAACCGATTGCGCATAGCTTAGTATCACCTCCATAAGTCAATACCCTATCCTTAGTCCTCCGTAGGTACTTCAGGATATTTTTAACAGCTATCCAGTGTGTTTCACCTGGATTCTTTTGGTACCGACTCATCATACTCAATGCATATGCCACGTCTGGACGTGTGCATATCATGTCATACATGATTAATCCTATTGCAGATGTATAAGGAACACGACTCTTGCGCTCAATCCCTTCAGGCGTCGTGGGTGATTGAGACTTGCTCAACTGCATCCCAGATGTCATTGGAAGGTTCCCCTTCTTGGAGTTGGTGATGCTGAACTTCTCAAGAATCTTATCCAGATAAGACTCCTGACTAAGTGATAACGTCCATCGTGATCTATCTCGGTAGATACGGATTCCCAAAATGCATTGTGCCTCACCCAGATCTTTCATCTGAAAATGGTTCTTCAACCATTCTTTAACCTAATATAGGAGAGGAATGTAATTCCCAATCAAGAGTATGTCATCGACATACAATATCAAGAATACAATGTTGCTCTCACTCGACTTGATATATAAGCATGGTTCCTCGACCGATCGTGTGAAACCATACTCTTTTATCACCTAGTCGAAACGATGATCCAACTCCGAGAAGCTTGCTTAAGTCCATAAATGGAACGCTTAAGTTTGCATACTTTCTTAGGATGTTCAGGATCTATGAAACGGTCGGGTTGCACCATGTACAACTCTTCATCCAAATAACCGTTTAAGAAGGCGGCTTCACATCCATTTACCAAATTTCATAGTCATGGAATGCGGTAATCGCTAAGATTATCCGAATGGAACGTAGCATGACTACAGGTGAAAAAATCTCATCATAATGCAATCCATGCACATGAGTGAAACCTTTTTCCACTAGTCGTGCCTTATAGGTATCTGGTTGCACGTCTACAGAACGCTTTATTTTGTAAAGTCATTTGCACTATAGAGGTTTTACCTTGTTAGGTAAATCAACAAGATCCCATACGTCATTCTCATACATAGAGTCCAACTCGGATTGCATGGCTTCGAGCCATAACTTTGAGTCGGAACAGGCCATAGCACCTTTATAGGTAGCTGGTTCATTACTCTCTAAGAGTAAAACGTCATTCTCCTCGACCATACCAATGTATCGGTCCGGAGGATTAGAGACTCTACCCGACCTCCTAGGTTCCTCATGAATATTAACTGTATCATCAGTTGGAGGAACAACTTCCTCCATCTGTTCCTTTGTTGTTGGTTCTGGAATCTCCGACAACTCGAAGGTTCTATTACTTGTCTTGTTATCGAGAAATTCTTTCTCTAAGAACATCGCACTAGCCGCAACAAAAACTCGATGTTCGGCAGACGAATAGAAGTAATGACCAAATGTTCCTTTTGGATAACCTATAAAGTATGTCTTGACCGATCGCGGGCCGAGCTTATCCTCGTGTCTCCACTTGACATAAGCCTCGTAGCCCCGAACTCGAATAAAGGACAAGTTAGGGACCGTTCCATTCCACATTTCATATGGAGTCTTGTCGACAGCTTTAGTCGGACTTCGGTGAAGTATAAGAGCAGCTGACAAAAGAGCAAAACCCCATAATGAATCAGGCACTACCGTGTGACTCATCATGGATCGAACCATATCAAGTAAGGTTCGATTTCTCCATTCGGACACACCATTTAATTGAGGTGTTCCAGGTGGAGTTAACTGCAAAACGATTCCACAGTCTTTAAGGTGTTGATCAAACTCATTTGAAAGATATTCGCCACCCCGATCTGAACGGAGTGCTTTAACCTTTCTACCCAGTTGGTTCTCAATCCTGTTCTGGTATTCCCTGAATTTCTCAAAGGACTCACTTTTATGCTTCATTAAGTAGACATATCCGTATCTACTCAAATTGTCCGTGAAAGTGATAAAATATCTATAGTCATCTCTAGCGGTAATTGACATAGGTCCACTAACATCGATATGTATGAGTCCTAATAGGTCACTAGCGCGTATTCCAACACCTTTGAAGGAAATTTGAGTCATTTTCCCAATGAGACATGATTCACACGTGCCATATGTAGAAAATTCGAATGCGGGAATAGTCCCATTATCGACGAGTTTCTTCAGGCGTTTCTCATTTATGTGTCCCATTCGACAATGCCATAGATAGGGTTGAACTTTGTCACCAACCTTTAATTTCTTATTATTCACGTGTAATACTTCCGTGGTTTGATCTAAGATGTAAATTCCATTCATGGAAACCGCTTTGCCATAAATCATTTCATTGAAAGAGAAAATACAGCTATTATCCTTTATTAAAAATGAAAATCCGTCTTTATCAAGTACGGAAACTGAAATAATGTTCTTAGACAAACTAGGTACATAGTAACAGTTATTTAAAAATAACTCAAAACCACTAGGGAGTTGGATTACATATGTTCCCTTCGAGACAACAGCAACTCTAACTCCATTCCCGACTCGCAGGTCCACATCACCCTTTCCGAGAGGTGTGATGTTTCTTAGGCCCTGCAAATGATTACACAGATGAGAACCACAACCAGTATCAAGTACCCAATTTCCGAAACTTGCATGGTTAATCTCAATCATATGAATATAAGATGACATACCAACAGGAATGATGCGGCCTGCTTTTATGTCCTCACGGTACACGGGACAGTTCCTCGACCAATGTCCAGTCTTGTGACAATGGTGGCACTCAATGTCACCGCCCTTGCTCTTTGCCTTGCCCTGTGAGCCACTAGTCTCACCGGGCCCACTCTTACCGTTTCCTGGCTTCTTGAATTTGGGCTTACCTACAGTTAGGTCGCCTGGAGCTTTGCCCTTACCTTTACCCTTGTTGGAAATCGTGAGAACATCCTATTTCATGCTCCCACTCAATTTCATATCCTTCTTGGTCTATACGAGAAGGGAGTGTAGCTCATGAGGACTCTTTTTCAAGTCATTCATGTAGTAGTTCGCCCTGAAAAGGGAAAAACCATCGTGAAGAGAATGAAGCATTCAGTCAATGACAATGCTCTCACTAATTTTGCAATCAAGTGCCTCCAATTTTTCGACATTCTCAGTCATGTTAAGAATGTGTGGGCTAACCGGTTGGCCCTTTTGGATTTTCGCATCAAAGAAGCGACATGTTTGCTCATAAGTAACGATCCTCGGTGCTTTTAAGAACTCGTTAGTGAGCGTGGTGAAAATCTTGTTTGAACCATGGGGAATGAAGCGTCTCTGCAAATTGGTTTCCATTGCAAAGATGAGTACGTTCTTTATCGCACCCGCTTCCATAACGAAATCACTATAAGCAAGTGACTCGTTAACTCCCGCATTGGGGCCTGGGTTTACCGGTATTGGCTCGATTAAGTACTTGAGCTTACCGTCGCAATGGCGGCATTCCGTAGTGCTGCCTCCCAGTCCGCAAAGTTGGACCCATCATTCTTCAGTCGCGTGTACTGATTCATGTTGTCCATAAAAACTTTCAGCCAGAACTCGCGTCCAAGTATGGCACTTGGCATTGGGATTTCGTTATTTCCAGCCATTTGTTGTAACAGTAAAATAAACGTGTTCTACACTGCGAAAAGAAGAATAAATAATAAGCATGTGCATCGATTTTAATTTAAGTCTAATACAATACTGTTATAACGCGAAGACTCATGCATTTATACAATTGACCTTCCTCAAGAATTATATAAATGATCCCAAGACACAATTATCTGTAAATTGATAAGCCAACCTTTTGGCTAATTCTACTGTTAGAATTCTTGGTCGATAAATTTCTGCAAATTCTATCTTTAGTCCATTATAATCACGAGAAACTCTTCGGACTATAATGTTGAGATAAACTAAGTCAACACAAACTACTTACCCAACGTAGAAGGGGTCATATTATGCCAACCGACGAAGAAGGGATTCATAGTTGTTTGCCCTTATAAAGACTAATCTCAATTTCCGTTTTAGAGGAAGATCCTATCAACTTTATTATAATTCATTTTAAGTGAACTAATATCTAGCATGCGTGAATGAATAAACTAAGGCGATGGCTTAATAAACATGTGACATTTGTATGTCTATGAAAACTAACATACAACCTATATGTGTCAATTTTCATGCATTTTAGTAGGTGGTTTGGTTTTAGGCGGAATATGATGCATTAACTAGCATGTGAATGAAAAGCAATAAGAACGGTAAAACGTAAAACAAAATAAAGTCCTAGAGTGGCATATCCTATCAAAATGAACATAAGTACAAATTTGGAATCCGTCCTTGGACCCGAGAAGCTTGTCTTGATGTTCCATCTTGATCCATGTAGCGGGAGTGAGCTCCAATCTCCATCTTTAGTCTTCTCAAAATTACAATTTAAAATTACATAATAAACCTATTTACATTCTAATTTCAAAACCGTAATAAATAAAGAAAACCAAACGGAGATACGAGATCTCAAATTACATTAAAAATTATGTTCCCATCATTACGAAAACATAATTTGACTAAGGCCACACTAGGTATTACAAATTACAACCGATTGCAAAAATACGTAAATAAAACCATTCAACAATTCATTCAACTGAAATAAAAAGCATCAACTAAAAGAAAATTAAACATACAAGACATAATTCTTTAATTATGTAGATTAATTTTATCCAAACCACCTATTTAATTGATTAAATTAAGTGACAATTCCTCAATTAATCACTATAAATTTAATCTTAATTCATATTATACTTTTAATACGAATTTAATCCATCAATATTTTAAACTGCTTTAAAATAATTAAGTATCTATGAGTTATGAACCGCCTCACAATAAATAATTTGCCAAAATCTTAAAAAAACTATTATATTTTAATTGTCTCGGCAAAATAAAAAAAAAACAAAAAAAACAGTTTTTTTTTCTTTGCTCTGGGCTGGAGTAAAACGAAAAAAAAAAACAGAATTTTTCTTTCCTCCTTTTTCTCGGCATTTCAGCAAAAAAACAAAAAAAAAAAAAAAAAAAAATTCTTCTCTCGGCTAAAAAAACCCTAAAACCAAAAAAAAAAACAATTTTTTTTCTTTTGGAAAAACAGCCGCAGCCTTCAATCGAAAAAGAAAAACGAACAATTGTTTAAAGTTGTTATTTACAACATTGGCATATTTAACTTTTAATCTAAATACATGTTGAAACTAGATTATTCAATTTAACCTGTTAAAAGAATATCTAAATAATGATAAAACCGATTATCATAATTGATTTGAACTTATGTTAAATTAAGTTATATGCCCAAAAAAACAGTAAAAACAATTCATCAATCCGACATAACCGATTTCCATTTACATCTCGATTTATTAAATCGGAACATCTACAAATTATCATATTATTATCTTAATTGATTAAAACAATAATATGAAAAATCAAAATGGAATTCAAAGCAACAAAAAAAACGAAAACATCTCGGCTGACTAGTCGAGGCAGTCGGTCGACCATGAGTACTGGTCGATCGACCACACCGAGAATCGAAAACAACTACGGCAAAAAAAAAAATTTACAACCGAAACCCTAATTTTTCGAGACCAATATTGTTTACATCTAATTTTATGAAAATCATCAAAATAAAATTTGTGGCCTTGGCTCTGATACCACTTGTGGGATTTATCTGTATGCATCCCCTTAACTTTAAGGATTATAACGAATTCATTAAGATGAAACTAGTCATAAAAGAAATTACATAAACAAAATTAGAGAATTAAGAAATAACCTTTGGTCCTAGCAAATATGGCCTAAGAACAATATCGCTATGATATTCTCCTATCAGTTGCACCCAAGACGATATGAGATATGCCCTTTGCTTCTTGCTAGAACCGATCCCCAAATTTTATGTAAAATTATTTAGGGTTTTTGTGTTTTCTTTGATGAGAGGAGGCTAGGTCTAAAAAATGTGAATTAGGTTAGAAAACAAGTGAGTAAAAAATAATAATCTCATGCCTCTTAAAACCGTGTATGAGAGGAATAAGGGGAGATTATTTTCTTCCCTTTTTGTCTTTTAATTCGGTTTGACCGAAATCCGAAAAATGAGGATTAAAAATCCTCTTATTTTTAGATGTTGCCTTAATGTATAAAAATGTATGTCTTATTATAAATTGTTGATTATATTGACATGTATTAATAAGTCCACACACAACATCTTGCAGTCGATTTATTAATACCGATCTATCTACATTTATATTGACAATATTGTATAATATATACATTAACTATAAATATTGCATATTTATAATTTGCTAATTAAATATAACTGGTTACATTTAATCATGAATTAACATCTTAATTCGTTTAAGCTAACATTATATAAATTTATTAAATATAACATATTATATTCAATTTACGAATTGACAGTTAATTCGTCTCAGCTAATATAATTTAATCGACATTAAATAATCGTCTCATCAACACATTGACTAACTTTTTAGTCATATAAGGCATCAATGTGATTACATTTCCATAACCACATCTCTCAAACACATCCTTTAGATGTGACTTTTAGGGACCAGTTGATCACCGCCATCAGTATGATAATAACGTCAAACTTTCTAGCAAGCCAACCGTTATTAGGTAATCGTTAATCAACTGATTAAATACGAAGTATACCCTTGTGAACCTTTAAGAGATTTGCAAATGTTATCACACTAATTTGTGGAGGATACAAGCTCCAACAGATTTAACCGCAATGGCAATAAATCTTATCAGAAACCGGCAGCTAACAACAATCAGGGGTCAGCTACCAAGCCATCTACTTTAGCTAGTACACTCCAAGGAGGTGGACAAAAGACCAATGGCAAGTTATTCATGATGCACAAGATAGCTGCCGAGGATGATGCTCACGTGATCACGGGTACCTTTCTTATTAATGATGTTTCTACCTTTGTTTTGTTTGATTCGGGGGCGTCACACTCTTTTGTATCGCCGAGTCATGTTAAGCTTTTGTGTTTGAGAGAGTTTGAGTCAGTAAAAGATGAGGTTTTTACCATCAGGTGAGTCGGTGTCTTGTGGGAGGTTGTATAAGAGTGTGTCTATGATAGTTGGGCAGGTTGACCTTCGAGTGGATTTGATAGAATTTCCTATGGATGGTTTTCAGATGATAGTTGGTATGGATGGGCTGGGTAAGTACAAGGCTAGAAGAGATTGTCACCAAAAGAGAGTCTCTTTGAGAGGTCCTAATGGAGTTAGTGTCTCTTATCGTGGGTTTGTTGTCAAAGCAAAAGTCAAAGTGATTGCAGCGGTGTCATTGAAGTCTTATCTTAGGAATGGGTGTCCTTTGATTCTATGCCATGTGAAAGACCATAGTAAGGTGGGTTTGACAGCTGATCAGATACCGATGGTGGGAGAGTTCCCAGATGTTTTTCCGAAGGAGATATCAGGTTTTCCACCAAAGAGAGATATAGATTTAAGTGTGGAGTTAAAAATAGGGACGGGTCCAATCTCTAAGGCCCTGTACCGCATGGGTCCTAAAGAGTTAGAAGAGCTAAAGAAGCAGTTGGAAGATTTGATAGATAAGGGATACATTAGACCTAGTGTATCGCCGTGGGGAGAACTAGTTCTGTTTGTGAAGAAGAAATATGGGAGGTTGAGGTTGTGCATTGACTACAAGGAGCTGAACAGGGTTACAGTAAAGAACAAGTATCCTTTGCCAAGGATAGATGATCTGTTTGACCAGTTGAGTGGGGCATGAGTCTTTTCAAAGATTCATTTGAGGTCAGGTTACTATCAAGTAAGGATTCGAGATGAGGACATACCGAAGATAGCTTTTCAAACAAGGTATGGTCACTATGAGTATGTGGTGATGCCGTTTGGGTTGTCTAATGCACCGGCAATGTTTATAGATTTGATTAACGGGGTCTTCAGTCAATTATTGGATCGATTTGTGGTGGTGTTCATTGATGATATCTTAGTCTATTCCAAGACTAAGGAGGAGCATGAGGAGCACTTGAGGTTGGTGTTACAAACTTTACGTGACAATCAGCTTTATGCAAAGTTATCTAAGTGTGAGTTCTGGCTCAAGGAAGTTGCCATTCTGGGGCATGTGATTTCTAAAGATGGTGTATCTGTGGATCCAACAAAGATAGAGGTTGTGTCTAAGTGGGAAACACCGAAGAATGTGGTGGAGATAGAGGTTTTTTGGGTTTGGCACGTTACTATCGTCGGTTCATGAAAGACTTTTCAAAGATCAACAAACCTATGACAGCGTTGATGAGGAAAGAGAATAGGTTTCGTTGGGATAAAAGTTGTGAGACGGCGTTCTAAACATTAAAGGAGCGTTTGACCACAACTCCGGTCTTAGCTTTACCTGAAGGGTGTGAGAACTTTGAGGTATATACATATGCTTCGAAGAACGGGTTGGGTTGTGTGTTGATGCAGAATGGGAAAGTCATTGTCTATGCTTCTAGGTAATTGAAGCCTTATAAGGATAACTATCCGACACATGATCTGGAGTTGGGTGCAGTTGTGTTTGCTCTCAAGATTTGGAAGCACTATGTTTGTGGGGCGACCTATAAGGTGTTTTCAGATCACAAGAGTTTAAAGTATATCTTTACTCAAAAGGAGCAGAACATGTGGCAGAGGAGGTGGATGGAACTTATAAGGGACTATGACATGGATATCATATACCATGAAGGGAAAGAAAACGTTGTGGCTGATGTGTTGAGTAGGAAGAGTGTGCATTCCCTATGCACGAATATGTCTTTGATGAGGTTAAGAGATGAGGTGGGTAAGATGGGGATACATGTGGTACAAAAAGGGGATGCGAGAGGAGACTTAACAGTGGAGCAAGAACTTTATGACGATATTTGCCAGAAGCATGCTCTTGATCCTAGGATTCGGGGGTGGAGAGCTGGAGTGGGGAAAGGGACAGTGTCTCGGTTCTCTATTTATACAGATAGGAGTGTTCAGTTTGATGGGAGATGGTGTGTGCCAAGCGATGAGGAGTTGAAAAAGGTGATCAAGACATAGGCTCATTGCACACCGTATTCAGTACACCCAGGTGGTGACAAGCTGTATAGAGATTTGAAGAAGACTTTCTGGTGGCTTAGGATGAAAAAAAAAACAGTTGAGTTCGTGGCTCGATGTTTGACATGTCAGAGGGTTAAGGGAGAGCAGCGACGACCACAAGGTACCTGAGTGGAAATGGGAATCTATCTCTATGGACTTTATATTGTGTTTACCGAGGAGTCAGCAGGGTAATAACATGATATGGGTGATAGTGGATCGTCTAACTAAGTCAGCTCACTTTATTCCAATGAAATATACATGGAGTAAGGTTCAGTTGGCTAATAGGTACAGGAAACATGTGGTGAGGTTATATGAAGTTCCTAAGGACATTGTGTTAGATCGAGATGCCCGGTTTATTTATCGATTTTGGCAAGATTTGCAAGAGATGATGGGAACTACCTTGAAGATGAGTACTGCTTTTTATCCTGGAACAGATGGAAAGACATAGAGAACTATCAAGACTTTGGAGGATATATTGCGAGCTTGTGTGATGGAGTTTGGTGGTAGCTGGGAAGATAAGTTGGATTTGATCGAGTTTTCTTACAACAACAGCTACCATACGAGTATTGAGATAGCACCGTTTGAGGCTTTGTATGGGAGGAGGTGTAGGAGTCCGATTTGCGGGGATGATAGAGCTGAGGCAGTGGTTTCAGGACCACAGATGGTACAGGAGATGATATAGCAGGTTAAGGTGATTAGACAAAAGATGAAAATGGCCCAGGATCGACAAAAGAGTTATGCAGACTTACATCGCCGTGACATAGAGTTTCTGGTTGGGGATAAGGTTATTCTGGAAGTATCTCCTATGCGTTGGGTTATGAGGTTTGGTAAGAAAGGAAAGTTGAGCCATAAGTTCATAGGACCATATGAGATTTTGGATCGGGTTGAGCCATAAGTTGAGCCATAAGTTCATCGGTTAGCGCTACCACCAGCTTTGGATCGGGTGCATAATATGTTCCATGTGTCTCAGTTACGGAAATATGTGAGTGATATTTCCCATGTACTAGAGGTGGAGAACATCGAGTTGGGTGAATCCTTGTCTTATCTTGAGGTGCCAAAACAGATTCTTGATCACAAGGTTCGGAAAACAACGTCCGGTGAAATGGTGTTACTTAAGGTCCGATGGTCTAATCATGAGGTTGAGGAAGCTACTTGGGAGGCGGAAGAGGCTATGAGGGAGCGTTATCCGTCTCTTTTTTATCTAGTATGTGTGGTTACGGGGACGTAACCATGTTTCTTTTAGGGGGATAGGAGATGATCGCATAAGGTTTTGGTATGGTTTAAGGCTAGTTTTTTTACAATTAGTGGTTGTTTTTAGTCGGTATGAGTTGTGGTTGGGGTTTTGTTTTAAGTTATTGTTGTGTTGTTGTGTCGTGGTTGAGTTAGTATGTTTGTTTTTAAGTTTGGGTTTGAACTTCGGGGACGAAGTTCATTGTCAAGGAGGGAAGACTGTAATACTACGGTTTTCTGAACTGTTGGGTACTCTATCGAGTAAGGCTTAGTCTGTCGACAAAATGAGTTTTGGTTTTGAAACAGTGTACTGTTTGATGGGTACTCGATCGAGTAGGCGTCACTCGATCGAGTAGGGGGCACTTGATCGAGTAAGTGACTTACTCGATCGTATAAGTCTGTTTTGCGGGTTATTTCGCCGGGTTTTGATAGCAACGTGAGCAGGTTATATAAAGTTATTTTATCAATTCCTTTTTACTTTTCACGGTTTTCTAAACTATTTACACAAGAGAAAAACTACGTAACTTCCCTTCCTCCCATTGCTATCAAATCCTAAGGGGTATAGTCGTCGGATCGTTGTGTTCTTTACGCTGTTGAGACCGTCGCATCGTGGGTAAGATTCTAGTATGACATTTATGTTGTTTTATTGGTTTTGGTTGAAACCCTAATTAGGTGTTTTGGGGGATTTTTGGAGTATGGTGATTGTTAGATAGTAATTATATGATTGTGTGATTATAGGAGGTGGTTTCGTAGAGGAGCAATTTTGAATAGCTGATTGTGACGATCTTGGTGATTTGCCTTTCCAAGTAGGGTTTCCCTACTCGGTTATTGATTACATCTTATATGATAGTTGTTTGGTGATGGTTGTGATGTTGTTGATCTTTATCATATTGGTATTGTAATTGGTAATTGTTGTTGTATAATTGGTTGGATGTGTTTGTCCGTGCTTCGCGAGGCGCGTCTTCGGCTGAGTAGAGTCACTAGTGGGAATGGCTTCACACCCTTGATTCGCCTCTTGTGGTTCCCGTCAAAAGGGGGATGTGCATATTAAGGAACTTGGCTTTCACTCGGAGTTGATGAGTGGGGATTTGGTGGGAACGGCTGCGTTCCCCCACTAGCGGTGTGGAATATCTATTGCGATGGATATTCTAGCAGGTCTACACACTTTAGTGTGTAGTCAGGTGTGTGGAGACATGATGGAGTTGGACGATCGTATGTATTGTTATCTTGCTTATCTTGTATTGTGTAATCAGTAACTGACCCCGTTAATTGTTTTAAAATTTGCGGTGATCCATTCGGGGATGGTGAGCAGTTATTGAGCAGGTATGAGATGGATTGCGTGAGGGATGGCGGGGATTGAGTCACCGCTTGTCATTAGAGTATTCCGCTGTGTCTTGAACTTATATTTGTTTTCAGTTGGTTTGATATTTTGGAACAGATGTATTTTACATTACGGTTTTGGGATTTTGGTTATGTAATCAATTAAAATCATTTATTTAAGTATGTTCTTTTATGGTCAATTTGATATACATAGCCTCGGGTAACCGAGATGATAGCACTTCCATGCATTAAGTGGTCTTGGTAAGGCACCTTGGTGTATGGAGGTGTTACAAGAACCTAACTCAAGAACAGACGCACGGTTTGATACGCCTCATCTTAGGGACGCAACAGGTGTTGCGCCTGTTCTGAGGTGGTTTCTGCCTCTGAACTCACCTCGTTCCGACGTAGCTTTAGTTTAGTTTGTTAATCGACTATTATTTCGTATTATCACTAACAATTCGACAGAATTTCATGTTTTAAGATTCGTTTCTTTTTTTTCTTTTAAAACCCTCTTGTTTTCGAGCGTACTTGTGACGTAAAATCAAGTCATCCATTGTAATTCAATTGTAATTTATTTCTTTTTTTAATTTATTCCTTTATTTTTTTTGTATTGCTCTTGTATGATTTATTTACTTGGCAATTCACATGTAATGAATATAAATTCCTACTTCGACTAAATTAATTGCTAAATTGTTTGTTCACTGACTTAGTCTACATCTCACATGCTAGGATTAATTTGTTGGATGTTGCATTTCATGCATACAACTGACAACATATCAAGTATAAATAACTTCCCTGATCATTAGTAGAGGCCGCTATCGAGGTGGGCGGGAATAGGTGTTCAAATAAATGAGCTGCCTAATATGTACCCTCACCCCTTACTCAAGATCTATGTGAACATTCGTGTTCATTGGCATCTCGAGAGTCATTCTAGACATAGAATGTTCAGGGTAACGAATTTCTTAGTGTTAATGTCACTACTTTGTGTCTTGACATAACACGAGGTATTCCAACGGTTCCAATTTTCCATAAAAATTGGTGGCGACTCCACAAATGCAGGCTTGTCAAACCTTTCACCGGTTTCTATGCATTACAAATCGGTAACGGCCCATGACGTGCCTCCGCCTTGCGCCGGAGTTCCGCGGGAGAAGTGTCGCCGCCTCGAAAACAACGCGCAGGTGCGCGCGGCGTGGGTGGCTATGTCTACAAGTGGCGGATAACATTTCTCAGGTTTCTTAATACTTATCTTATACATGCATTAGAAAACGTTCTATGTGCATGAAATAACCATGTGCATGAATGAAATAACCATATACTATATTGATTATTACAAATACTCCCTCCAATCCAATCCAAACTACCCATTTGACTTTTCACAGTCTACGAGGCGACACTTTGACCACTTTTTTCTTCATTTATATATTATTTTTTTTTGTCGAAATTATAATTTTTCAAAACCTCTCTTTATAAAAAACATAAATATTTGAAATTTACATATAAATTTTAAAATTTTGATTAAATATAATCGATGTCAAAATTTAATAAGGTTGACTTTAAAAAGTGAGTGGGTAGTTTGGATTGGATTGGAGGAAGTATTAAATTACTTATTTTCCTCCTAAATATGATTAACACGACTCGATAAACGTAACTCAAGGCTGGACTCAAATGTGAGCCAAAATTACCAGACTAATATGTTGATAGGAACGGCCCAAATTGAAATTAGGCCACATCAATTAATCACATTTAAGTGTTAGGCTATCCTCATTTTTTATCACATGAAGCTATATATATATATATATATATATATATATATATATATATATATATATATATATATATATATATATATATATATATATATATATATATATATATATATATAGAGGAATGAGATCATGTGAGGATACACTATCTTTTTGAGGATTGAGGATTACGTTACAATATCAAATGTTCTTCAATACAATATCACAGATTATTCGATAAAATATCACACACAAAAAAAAACCTGTGCAAAAATTTTAATTTTTTTTTTCAAAATTTTTTTTTTTTTTGACAAAGGTCTGATTTTTCGTGATATTTTATTGAAGAACTTGTGATATTGTATTCACAAATCCCCAATCCTCAAATATTTAGGAGTTCTCACGGGATCTTGACTATATATATATATATATATATATATATATATATATATATATATATATATATATATATATATATGATGTTTGGTCAATTCATTGTTGAGCACGTGAACTTGATAATGTCGTGGCAAGTCCAAAATAAAACATTCTTGAAATGGGCTCAGGTCGTCAAATAAAATTTTACAGGCAAAATGATTCAATTATTCACATTCAAATGTTGGGCTATTCTCAGCTTAGCTTTTCATTAGAGCCAAGAACCGTGTCAACCGATGTTAAAGTTAGCAAACCCAAAAATGCTCTTTGTAGTTGCAACACTTGCTCTTGCAATGAACAGTAATAAATTAATCCCATTTTTCAGGTTTCTTTAATTTGTTTACATGTATACTAAATAGCGTTATATGTGCATGAAATAAGCTTCTACATGCACGACATAATAATGCCAGAAAAACTCACGGTTTACATTCTTTAAATCCAATGTACATTTTGGACTTTCGTGCTCAGGCCATCAATTCGAAAATCTACGATCTGGACTAGTCCAAAAATCCAAAGAACTCACTTTTCATTCTTTAAATCCAGGGTAAAAAATGTATTGTTTGCAAAACAAGAAGTAATTTACATTGATCATAATCCAGACAAGTCCAAAATCTATCAAATAAAAAGTCCAAACACTGTCAAGTTCTTCAATATTGTTACTGTCAAATGCTTCAAATATGCATCTCAAATGATAATTCTTCAAAAATGCTCCAAAGTCTACTGCAATGCTGCACAAGTCCAAATAGTGTCACATAAAACAAATAACATAGTGTTCAGATTACTTTCTTAAGTTGTCAAAAATCGAATACCTCATTTTCTGGGTTCTGATCTATTTCGCATCATAAGTCCAAGAAATTCTTCGCCTCACACTTCAATTGACACGGATGTCACAACCCTATCAAAAATAAAACCAACAAGCTCTAACTTATGCAGCAGAGGCAAGTCGGGTATCGTATCCACAAGGAGGCGGTCACTATCTACTTGTTATTCAGTCTGTGTATGGTCACAAATCGGGGGGTTTGAGTTGATATGCTAAACTAAAGTGTAGTAAAAATAAGATGTGATCAGATGAGAGAGGAAAGTACTAGGATTGTCGGTTCACCATGGTTTCCTAGGGATCCAAAACTAGAGTCAAAGGTCGGTATAAATTCGGTCTGCAGGGTAGTGAAAAGGTCCTCTCGATCCGCTATTCGCCCTAAAACATTACTAACTTAGCTTTCACCATCATTAGAATGCCCTAATGTTCATTGTAAGTCTTACCCTTTATAATCTTTCGATCCAGGTCAAGGTGTACCAAAGTTAATCAGCTAAATACATTGAGTCAAGCAGCTAATTAACAACACAAACCAAATTCAGCAAAACCTAATCATCTAATCTCAATCTCCCTAATCACCATGGCTCCCCTATACCCTAGCACAAGGGATCTAGCAATTCATAACATTAAATAAAACAATAACGATAAATGAAACTAAAGTAAACATGGTAAAAGGATGGATTAAAGGAAATTAAGAAGCAAGAGAATTAAATTGTCGCAAAAGGAATAAAAGAGAATAAAGAAGAGAGAAAGAATTACAAAAATCGTGTTCTGAAGAAATAATCAACGTCGAACAAAAAAATAAGGCAGAGTAAAGAATATCTTTAACCTAATTCCGTCTCTCCTATTTATAGGATAGATATTTATTTTACCTAAGATATAGCTTAAAATATCTAGTAAATAGGTTTACGCGAGAAAATCTCATGTCAGACCTCAAAGTACTCGATCGAACAGAATGAAATAGCTCGATCGAACATCATCATGCAAAAACCACTAGATCGAACACTTATGTTACTCGATCGAGGACCTGCAATTAAGCACCTCTCGATAGAACAAATAAGTTGTTCGATCGAGTGACATGGCCAGCAAAACCTCTCGATCGAACAACTACCACTGCAACAGCTCATTTGGACGTTGAATTGCTTCCAAGATGACTTCACGCTTCCCGAGATAGAGGTATTTCCGCTCCAAATCCACTCAACTCCTAAATTCAAGCTAAAGGGACAGTTCCAGGCACAATTCTACTTCTTTCAGGTCCATTCCTGCAATTAAAGCAAAACAAACCAAAGTATACCATTCGGGGCAATTCGTAGCATTAAACTACGGGAATAGCATATAAAATACATGCATAAGAGGCTCAAAGAGACTATATAAAGTGCACGTATCATCAATCCTGATAGATAAGAAACCAAATGTCAGAAAGGACAAAAATTAGAGGAGACACAAATGCTAATAATAGTAATTCACGTTAATAGGAGAAAAGTTACTCTACTAATCGTTAGTGGTCCTTTTGTCATAATTCCTAATGTCGTGGTTCGCCATCTCCCCACAAGCCTTACTTCTTCTTAGTGGTTTCTTGCTTACTTCCCCAGCATTTTCTCTTTGAGATATCAGTCTTTTTCCCGAGCCTTTGTTTTTGCATTATCTTGGAGGCAAAACTTTAATTTCACCAGGGACACTTGTTCCTAAAATAATTCCAATTTCAACACTCTTATCCTTTTTCTACCCAATACCATTATTACCACTATCATCAATGACACTTGTTCCTACAATAACCCTTTCCCGGAACCCACGTAAAATGTCCAGCAACTGATCATAATACACATGAGTCTATTCAACTAGTGACACACAAGTGAACAATTCCGACCACAATTCATTGATTTTGTTTTTCTGTACATCCACTACTCTGCAATCAGCAAGCAACTTCCTATCAGAACAGAAGATTGGCTGGCAGGTTGCTAGTTTTCTCCCCCTACTAAGTAGATATTCACTTGGAACTTTCTTAAATCCCGGATCTTTAAGGACACACAAAACATGTCGACAGAGTATTCCGTGTCTTTCAAACTTCTTGCAACTGCATACCAATTTCATGTAGAGTATATGTCCTCAACAATAGTGCGATCACGTATTTAAATCTCATGATAAGAATACATAAGGGGTGATACATTATATAGTCAACTGATCAACATTTATCGGTAACGATTGGCTGACTAGAGTTTGACGTTACTGTCGTTTGACGGTTGTGATTAGTTGACCCCTTGAGGTCACACCTATAGGATGAAACCCAAATAATTTCTGATTAAATGTATTTGATACGGGTTGATCAGTCCCTTTTATTTATATATGTATATTTGATATATATATATATATATATATATATATATATATATATATATATATATATATATATATATATATATATATATATATATATTTAGTTGTGTGAGTTTGTTGAGGTCGAGTTTAGAACTCGAGTCAACGCAAGTTTATTATTCAATTATGCGATGATTGACTAATTAAATTTTATATCTTATTATAATGTGAATAAATAAGATTTAGTTTAATAATTTAGTGTTAACTCATTAAATTAATCGAGGTTTTTTTATTTTTAGAGGCAGAGGTTAATTGTTGATTATATTTTACAAGGGTTGTAAATTAATTAAATTAGACATTATAGGAATCATTATATTTTCATATAATGACATAATTATCACTTAAGAGTTAAGTGTATATTAATTATTTGTTTATATTATATAATTTTTATATGACCAAACTTATATTTATTTATGTAAGATAAATAAATATATGATTTTATGATTGTGTGACAAACATTACAAAATAAAAATGGTCCATTTTATACTAAGATGGCCGAAAATAATAAGTTGTGGTACAAAATTTTATTTTTTGTCTTTTCTGTAATCAACCCCATACAAGTAATCATATTACCTAGTTGAATGCTTATGACAAAGACTACTCTAAAACACTCATTACCTACATGAGCATGCAAATAAAATAAGGAAAAGAAATAGCCCACTAGTGGCCTAGGGAAGCCGGTTATATGAGCATAAAATGGGGCAATTGGTTGCTCATTTTTTCTTAGTTCTAATTTTGCAAGCTTCCCTCTAAATTCTCACACAACCACATAATATTATTATTACATTACTAGAGTAGTAACTAAAATAATATTAAGGGATTATAATTTCTAATAATATCTAGTTAATATCATTCGAAATATTTGGGCAAAATCTTGCGTGCAATTGATAGGAGAGTTTCTACTTTGAAACTTTGGAGGATCATCCTATTATTCATAGCTCAAGAACAAGGTTGGAAGGAGTTCAACCTTGTGCCTATTTCCGTTTGATTATAATGTAAGGAAAAATCATTTTCTCCTTTTACTTTTTCTTTTATATGTTTGCATATAACTAGATCAACAACATCTAATTAAATATGTAAAATTGATGTTTATTATAGATGTCTAATAAGAAGCTTAATGAACCTAAAAATTGGTATCAGAGCTTTGATTGTTGCTTGGAAATCGTTTTATGTTTTTTACGAGTTATTAGATAACTAAAATAAAAAACGAAAAATTTGTGTAAGTATGGTTAATGCACGAAATTTTTTATGCATGTTTACATTATGGTCCTAAAATATTTCAGGTCATTCTAGATGGTTTATGGAAGTTTATTGCTCATTTTTATGATTTTTAGTATAATAATTACATTTTAGTGAGTAAAATGATGGTATATTGACTAAAAATAGTTAAACTTCGATTCTGATCATGAAATTTTAATATGATCTCACATGCATATTTTAATTATTGTATGTAAAATTTGAGATTAATTCCATTAAATTTTCATAATTTATGATTTAAATGGTTAAAATAGAATAAATCGAGATTATATGAGCTAAAATTAGCTAATACAAATTTCATGGCATGAGAAAATTATTTTAGGTTTCATTTATGTCTTTCATGTCAGATGTAAGATTGGAAAATTGATTATATTAATTTTCTTATGCTTTAGGCATTTTATTTGATAAAACCGATAAATCGCAACTATATTTTTTTCTAAATTAATTAGAAATTGTTTTAACCCATTTTTGGACATTATGAGAGTCATGGTAATATTCCAGAATGTTCAAAATTTAATTTTAATGAAATTTGGAATTATTTCATAATTATTGTAATGAAATTTGGAATTATTTCATAATTGTTATGATAAATGAGGTTAAATATGAGCAATAATATAAAATCAAGTTAGATTATTGTCAAATTTTAGTGGAGACTAATTTTTGTGTCCTAAAACAGTTGTGACAATTAACTTGGCTGTAAATTTGATTTAAGTATTAATTAGTGATTTTAATAAGGTAAAGATCACGTATTTCCATAAAAACCGACCTATATACGATATAATCTAGTAAGGCGATTTGGCACATTTATTTTGCATGTTTGAATACATATATTTTGTTGCATAATTTTAGGGATGAATGTCATTTAAATTTATGTAGTTTTTTGAATAAAGTAATTTGTCTTAGTATAGCCTTAGGGTTAATTGATATTTTCCGTAATGAAAGGGAATATCGATTTAGTTGTAATTTTAATGTGATTTCGCATCACCGTTTTGTAATTTAATAGATTTATTTATATTACAAATGTATAATAGGAATAGCTATGCATTTTATTATTATTTTTTAATTCCGGAGTTTTCTATAGACGGAGCCATTCGGAAAGGAGTTCAAATCAAGATGGTCTTTTTCCTTGGGAGGCATGCCACGTGAAGTTCAAGGGGCCAAAGGAGTTGGTTTCTAAATATGTAATAGTAAATTTTCTTTTTTAGGAAGGCCATACTAGGAAATTGTTTTTCTTTGCATTTTCTTTCTTTATATGTTTGCATGCATGCCAAATCGCCATAACATCACATGCATATCTTTTTATATCGTTTAATTGACCTTGTCAATTATAATTATCGATAGATCATTAATTTAGTTCACTTAAAAGAGATAGATAATAAATTGACAAGACCTTCACATTTTATAAAATTGAGACTTAACCTTACCAAATAGTAGGAACTCAGGAATCCCAATTTCATTAGGGGTACAATACGGTATTGAAATATTTTACCGGGGTGCTTTCTTTTAACGTTGGGTAAGTGGGGTAATAAGATGTTATTACACTTTGAAATTTGGTTGATCTCAACGAAAGTATTAGAGGGACCATTGTCCCAATAGGTTCGGGCGAAAGATGAACTTAGTGTAAATTCATCGACCAAGAGTTCTAATTGTAGAATCGGTTAAATGAGTTAACCCACCAAGTTGTATTAGTAAACGTTGTAGAGGGACCGTTGTCCCACAATCAAGCTAGTATGAATTTGGGTCTTGGAATCGTTCATATAATTGGGTGGAGGTTATTATATAAATTCTAAACTTGTCTAATATATTAACAAGTCAAATTTACGATAAATGTTCATTTTTCCTTCATCTCATATTTTGTAGTCTGTTGAAATATCACAATGGCATCCACTAGCTCATCCGCACCATCTCTCACTACCGTTTCATGGCTTCGATCCTTTATGGAGCGTTTCAAACTCGAAAAGAATTGTTCGAATTTCACCGATTGGGAAGCGCAACTTCGCTTAGCCGCGGAAGGTGATGACAAACTCAAATACCTTACCGAGGCCTCTCCCGTTACTCCTATTGCTAGGTCAACACCCGCGGTTAGGGAGGCCTTTGAGACCTATCAAAAAGAATCCGCCGCAGTCAAGAATGTCTTGATTTTCTCCATGGAACCTAATCTTCAAAGGAGTGCCATAAAGATGAGTACCGCCTATGAGATATACACTAGACTTGTGACCATGTTTTCACGAGCTCCTAGGATTATTCAATATGAAGCAGCTTCTCAATTCTTTGACCTCAATATCAAAGAAGGACAAAAGTTGAGTCCTCATGTGCTCAAAATGATTGAGTATGTTGAGACCCTCAAGTTGCAAGGGGTTGATATCCCCGAGCAACTAGTGATTGACCGAGTGCTTCACTCCTTAAGTTGTATCAAGGGCTATATTCAGCTTAGAGTAAACTACAACATGCAATACTTGAAAACCGATCTCCATGAGTTGTACAATATGCTTGTTCAAGCCAAAAAGGACATGGGGCTTGATGCAAGCACTAGAAAGGATGTGCTCAACATCAATGCAAAGAGTAAGGGAAAGTTTAAGAAAAGTGCTAACAAGGGTAAGAAGCCCACTTCCTACAAAGGTAAGGAGAAACCTATTGAGAATAGCTCTTAAAACCCTAAAAGGGGAGTCAAACCTGATGACAAGTGCCATTATTGTAATGGCATAGGCCATTGGAAGCACAATTGCCCCAAATATTTAGAAGACATCAAACCTGGACGTGTGACTTCAGTAGGTAATATTTCTTCCAAACGTTTATGATCTTGATATTAATTTTCCAACTCAACTTTGTATTAAGATACTAGTTGTGTTTCTCACCCTTCTTATTGAATTTAGGGCATGAGAAGAAGGAAAAGCTAAGCAAGCATGGGGAGGATCTCCAAAGGGAGATAGAGTAACCACCACATAGATGGAGACCTCTTGACTTGGCTTGACGTTTCATTTTGAATATGTCTTCATAATAGTCTTATGTTTAGACATTGTCTATGAACTTTATTTTGTTTCCATGTTAGACATGAAAATTTCTTTATTTTGCATCTTCAAACTAGTATTGTATTTGGTTTTAAATGACTTGGCTTTCAACCCAAGTCATTTTGGTTGATGGCATTTTAAGTTCTAAGACATCTTTCCCCTTTCTCTATTAATATATATAAGATAAATCAACTAAACTCAATCGATAATATTGAAAGATGATGATTTGTTCAATATGGTAAAGACCTAAGTTGTGAATTTGATACCCAATTAAAAGATTCATGGCAACATAAAATTTCTTATGAAATGTAAGATCGATCGATTGAAAGTTAAATTGAGTTGTTGAACTCATATTTGGGATGTTACTCTATGTTAGTAATTGTTTAAAGTGAAAACGCGCAACATAAATCACAAACGAGACTCCGTACGAGATATGGAAGGGATTAGTCTCGAAAATAGTAACAAATCTTAATAGATGTCTCAATGGTAACATGTGCCTAATGCTCTTTTGCATTAAAAGAACAAAGTTGTTTATATCTCATAATGCTATCTTCTTGGAAAATAGGTGTATTTCTAAGAAGATAGAGTGGGAGAAAATTCGCTACAAACCTGTTTTGTAGTATAATGACATAAGTAGATGTTCTAAAAGTCGTACACATGTTACAAATAGAGTTGCTTTTTGAAAGTAATAGAACTATTATCCATTGAGTGAATTGTTAATAGTGAACCAAATCGGAATTTGTTGCAAAGAAGTCTCGGTTTTACAATCCGTGATAGATTCTATACGCAAAGCTAAGAATGATTACTTTAAGATATGGTCTGTTTGAAGTAAAGCTTTCAAATATAGAATAATATAGATGAACATGGTGATGTTAACCTTATCAAATCATGTTAGTAATTGCCGCATTTCATGGCAAGTGATGTTAAATCGCTTTTCTAAATAGGTATTTAGAAGAGGATGGGTGTGTGACACTAATATTTGGTTCAAGTCTAAGAATTATAACATGCTAAGTAAGCTTAAGGGATCCATATGTGGTTTTCAGCAATGCATTAAGAGATTGTAAAAATCATTTTGCCCAGTCATGTGATAATAGAGAATGGTTGCATTTGAATTTTCCAAAAGATCCATAATTATATATAAGGTTTAGTGGGAGCTTATTTTGGTTCATGTGATAATAGAGAATGGTTTCACTCGATCTGTCGAAGAACCATGTTTATACATAATGTTTAGTGGGAGCCAAAATTGTCTTCACATATTACTCATTGGGAATGATGTACCGATGCTTACCTCCGTAACATTGGGAAATCATTTCTTGATGAAAGATTTATGTGAGGCACATCGCATATTTGATATCCGGATCTATGGAGATAGACCTAAAAGGAATATTGGCATTCAGTAAAAAGTATTATGTTGATAAGACTCTTAATCTTATGTCGATAAGATCCTTCGTCATTTTAGCATGGATAAATCCAAGAGGGATTCTATTCCAATGGGTTGTGGGATTACTTTGAACGATTCACAATTACCCACTGAATCTGAATATGTTGAACGAATGAAATCAATTCCCAATGTTTCCACCATTGGATCGACCTAATATTCTAAGGTATGCGTAAGCACTGATAAATTGTATGCTTTAAGCATGGCAAGTAAATCCATGTGAGAGTCAATGGATACCCGCTAAATACATCCTTGAATTCTTGAGATGGAATAAGGATTCGTACTTATGATTAATAAGTACATGGAGTTTTGTATAGAGGATTACAAAAGACTCGAATTTCTTAGGGGGATCTTGTTGTCAATTGTCAGAAGTGCGAATAGCGAGAACAACTTTGAAAAGTTTGTCATTGTGAAATCTACAAATAGAGTCTGAGTACTTTGTGGTAACGATAAGATGGATTATAAAGTAACTAAAAATAAATCCTTTAAATCATGGATCATATCACATGTTATTTGATAACAGTGGGAGAATCTTTCAAGCAAAGGAGCCCAAACCTAGATTCAAGTCTAGACATGTACTTAGAAAATTCATGTAATTAAGAGATTACATCAAAAGAAGGAAATTACAGTTTATGAAGTTGGGGTGATGGTTATATTGTATAATCTTCAACCAAGTTTTCATTACAGGTTTGATGAAACCACCATGAAGTAACATGGATTTTATAATCTTGAGATTATGAGATATGAAGCAATAATACTGTATTGATTGTTCATATGTGATAATCTCTTTTATCATTTGAGTTTTATTTTTAAACTCCTTTATTACTTTGTTATATCCAAATAGGTTGTAAGGACAACATTGAACCCTAATAAAGTGGATTAACATAGTATTGGCCCCAAGTCACTTATATGAGGTGACGTCTCCTAGTGACTAGAGTGTGAGTTGATTGATGGGAAGTTCAAGTGCCATAGGGTCATTAGAGATGACTAGTCGATCACATAGGCAGACTGTATGGGACACTCTGTTGGGTAATGACCGCTTATAGAGTGTTGGTAATTTTTATATAGCCTTGTCGTGGCTAGAGCTACAATAGTATTCTTTTTTAGTCGATTCTTTAACTAGAGACTGTTCGCCCAAGGTGGCATATTTTCTGATTGACTTTGATTTTTGCTCCACGACTTCCTAAGATGGAATGAAAATGGGCATCTTTTGGGTCATGATGAGCTGTGGCTATTCGAAGGGAATAGTGCTATAGGAATTGTCCACCCCCTTGTCAGGGTTATTTAAATCTCAGGGCCACTCGAGGAGTAGTGAACTGGAAATGCGTGGCCACGCTCGGAAGGTATTTATGGCAGATAATTTCGGTCAAACAGTTACTCTCCAGATCGAGGAAACCACTCTAGATATGATCACATGCAAGTACGACCTGCGAGACACCATGCATTGAGTGGGAGATAGAAATAGGACAAGAGAATTGGTGACGCACACTTGACTTGGACAAGTGGGAGATTGTTGGAGTATGTGTCCTCAACAATAGTGCGATCACGTATTTAGATCTGATGATAAGAATACATAAGGGATGATACATTATATAGTCAACTGATCAACATTTATCGGTAACGATTAGCTGACTAGAGTTTGACGTTACTGTCGTTTGACGGTGGTGATCAGTTGATCCCTTGAGGTCACACTTATAGGATGGAACCCAAATAATTTCTCATCACATGTATTTGATACGGGTTTATCAGTCCCTTTTTTATTTATATATGTGTGTGTATATATATATATATATATATATATATATATATATATATATATATATATATATATATATATATATATATATATATATTTAGTTGTGTGAGTTTGTTGAGGTCGTGTTTAGAACTCGAGTCAACGCAAGTTTATTATTCAATTATGCGATGATTGACTACTGAAATTTTATATGTTATTGTAATGTGAATAAATAAGATTTAATTTAATAATTAAGCATTAATTCATTAAGTTAGCCGAGGTTTTTGTATTTTTAGAGGTAGAGGTTACTTGTTGATTATATTTTACAAGGGTTGTAAATTAATTAAATTGGACATTATAGGACTCATTATATTTTTCATATAATGACATAATTATCACTTAAGAGTTAAGTGTATATTATTCATCTGTTTATATTATATAATTGTTATATGATCAAACTAATATTTATTTATGTAAGATAAATAAAAATATGATTCTTATAATTGTGTGACAAACATTACAAAATAAAAATGGTCCATTTTATACTAAGATGGCCGAAAATAACATGTTGTGGGACGATATTTTATTTTTTGTCTTTTCTTTAATCAACCCCATGCAAGTAATCATATTACCTAGTTGCATGCTTATGACAAACACTACCCTAAAACACTCATTACCTACATGAGCATGCAAATAAAATAAGAAAAAGAAATAGCCCACTAATGGCCTAGGGGAGCCGGTTTTATGAGCATAAAATGGGGCAATTGGTTGCTCATTTTTTCTTAGTTCTAATTTTGCATGCTTCTCTCTAAATTCTCACACAACCACGTAATATTATCATTACATTACTAGAGTAGTAACTAAAATAATATTAAGGGATTATAATTTCTAATAATATCTAGTTAATATCATTAGAAATATTTGGGCAAAATCTTGGGTGCAATTGATAGGAGAGTTTTCACTTTGAAACTTTGGAGGATCATCCTATTATTCATAGCTCAAGAACAAGGTTGGAAGGAGTTCAACCTTGTGCCCATTTCCGTTTTATTATAATGTAAGTAAAAATGGTTTTGTCCTTTTACTTTTTCTTTTATATGTTTGCATGTAACTATATCCACAACATCTAATTAAATATGGAAATTAGATCTTTATTAGAGATGTCTAATAAGAGGGTTAATGAACCTAATATTTCACTTCATCCATCTTGAAACCAACCACATACATTTTGTTTCTTTCTTGATCTATGATGTCTATGTACTCAATTGCATAGTTATCATCTTTTTTTTTATACCTAACCCCACATGAAAAGCAAGCAGCTTTTAATTCATCTTGAAACTCGTAAAAGATTTTGGGCGTGTAAGTATTTGCTGCGTGTTTTTCGAGAGCAAGAGGATTCATTAACAAGGGAGAAGAATTTTTTATTGTGCAATGAGTTTAGATTGGGTCCATCGTTGCACATCCATTGCACTCTCAAATTGCAACCAAAAAAGTGGTTTTCTGATTCTGACCTTAAGGTAGTTCTCATCAAACCTTCTAAAAATAGGCCGTAAAAGTATGTCGGGACCCGCATCTGCCTTATGCCATATTTTTTCTTTAGCCATTCATTCTCAGACAACCCATGAGATTCAACTATTGTTGTCCATCTTTCCTCAAATTCATGTGGTTCCACATCTTCACCCCAAACACAAGAGATTATCTCCTTCAGAAACTCGGTTTCTTTATATATTGAAGGCCCTACTTTCTCAAACAATTTCTTAAAAATGTGCTAGATACAATACCTATGTTGGACCTTATCTTTCCAAGCTAATTTTATTCCTTCTTCTATCCCTGCATCTTCATTAGTTATCAGACGAACTCGTTGACAACCCCCAATGGCATCTAAGAACTTATTAAACAACAAGGAAATTGTCTCTTTGCTTTCATTAATAATGAGCCCAGCACCAAAGATCACGCATCTCTTATGGTGATCTACCCCCGTGAAAGGGCCAAATATCATTGTATACTAGTTTTTTCTAAAGGTAGTGTCAAAAGATGTCATGTCCCCAAATAGCATGTAATTTTTTATACTAATAGGGTCAACCTAGAAAATATGTGACAATCTACCTTTTGAGTCTACATCAAAGTCAAAGCAAAATGATGGACACATGTGTTTTACTTTCATAAAATGCTCAATAAAGATTTGAGCATCACCTTCACTTAAGTACCTTTTCATGTCTCTTGCAAAAATTTTAAAGTCTTTCAATGACGCACCACATTCTTATACCGTCTGACATACTCCTTCAATATCCTAAAGGACTTAACTGGACCTAGGTTAAGCTTCGAGTTGTCAACTATCATTTTTTTGTGAATTATGTTCAATTCTCTCGATTGCGTCAAATGCACCATTGTTAAGGGTGTTTGTGGCATATGATTGTGACCTTCACTAAAACCATAAATTTGCTATTGACCCGTATCAATTCGCCTAAACTTAATCTATACAAGACATCATATCCTAGTTCTTTGCCTCTGTTGTTGTGTCCCCTTTGCTTCATACTCCCTACCCTTATTACACAAACAAATTTTATGCGTAACGACGCCCTTAGAAACTTTTTGTGATCCTAATCTAGTCAGAAATCCATACTCTTTCGCATATGATTCATAAAATTTAATACCAAGCTGAAGATTAGGGAATACCATACCAATATTAGGCTTACGATGGATAGGACACTCAAATATCCGATTTGTTTTGCTTGAAAAACCTTCTGCCTCCTCTATTATGTTATCTACATATGTCATGAAATTTAAGTGAGAAATATGTTATGTTTGTAATTCAAGTAGACTGCCCCACCATTTACAATCAATTATAGACCCACATGTATAGAACAACACCGTCTAAACTCACACCACAGCTTATTACTTGTCTTGTACGTGCATAGAAATGCATCATATGTGCATAAAATAACCTTCTACATGCATGAACTAGGTGAAATCTTATTTCCTAATATACAATTTGTATGAGGTTAATATATAGTTCCCTTATCCCCCCCCCCCCCTCCCCCCAAAAAAAAAGGGTTCACTTTCCCCTTTGCAACCAACACAATCATGAAAAAAAAGAGAACCTTTAGTCCTTTGCTAACACCTTAACATTTCAAAATGTTGTTTAGTCACAATATACACCGAGTCCACAGTCTACATCGTCGCCCATTTAAAAAAAGTTTCAATAGTTTCCTTTACTTACTACTCTGTGCCAATGCCTCCGATCTATAAAAATATTCATGTATTAATTTTAAAGGATAAACAGAATCGTATCTTGAATAAATTTGGAAGTCACAACTTCAGGAATATCAACTTCAACTGCAAGTGGAGATATTTCGATATAAACTGAGATGCATTTAGTTCAACAATCGTTCCATGATTTGTAATGACATTTGAGGAAGCATGTGAATAGTGCTCATGGCTGCAACGCAACAACAAACGTAAAATAATAAATTATGAACAACACAACTATATCAGAAAATTAAATAAAGCCCAAATTTTGATGCACATAACAGAAATTAGATGCACAGAACTACTACTTTGACGATTGTAAAGACTATCTAATTCATAAAATTGAGTCCCCGATTTCATGATTTCAACAAATTTACGTAATTTCTCAATTCCTACCACCCTAATTTCTCAATTAACCCAACCTGAATAACAAAAGCCTAGCTTTGATGCACCTAAACAGGAACTCGATGCACATAACTACTACCTTGACGATTGTAAACACTATCTAATTAATAAAATTGAGTCCCCGATTTCATTATTTCAACGAATTTATGAAACCCTAATTTCTCAATTAAGCCAACGTGAATCACAAAACCCTAATTTTGATGGGCCTAAACAGGGATTTGATGCACATAAATAATATTTAGACAATTTTAAAGACTATCTAATTCATGAAACTGAGTCCCCAATGTCATGATTTCAACGAATTTAGATAATTTATCAATTTTCAAAACCCTAATTTCTCATCTAAGCTAAACTGATTCATGAAACCCTAATTTTAATGCACATAAACAGAAATTACATGCACCTAACTAATGATTTGATGATTATAAAGACTATCAATTTCACGAAATTGACTCCCCAATTTCTTGTTTTCAACAAATTTAGTTAATTTTTGAATTTCTGCAACCCTAGTTTCTCAATTTCCCCAATGTAATTCACAAAACCCTAATTTCACAAGCATAATTCATCAATTTCGAAAGTTAATCGATGAATCAAAAAATTAAACTAAACCTAATTTCACGAACAATCTTACACAATAATCAAACCCTAAATTCAACTAATTTAATCGACAAATTAAAAAATTACAAAGAGATCCAAATGTAAACCCTAATTAATAATCACGAATTGAAAATTAATCAAACCCCAATGCCACAAACATTTGAACAAGATAATCAAACCCTAAATTCCACTAGTTTAATCGACGATTGAAAAACTTACAAAGAGATTAAAACGTAAACCCTAATTTCACAAAAATTAATAATCTCGAAACTTTACCTCGAATTAGCAGGATCCATTATTTGAAAAATCACCGAAAAGTTGATTGTCGAAGAGTTTGATCATAGCCAATAATTTGATAGTCGAAGAGCTAGAGTGATATGGAAGAATTTGATAGTCGAAGAGAGAGAAAGAAAGATGAGAGAGAAGCGGAAAATTGAAAAATGAATGGATTTGAGGGTTTTGGGGGGGGGGGTGCGCGAAGGAAGAAGCCAATTTAAAGCCTAGCGAGTCTCATAAGACTAAGGCTCCCCCTAAGCAACCACGTGAAACACCTAGAGCTTACCCTAAGACCGAGACATCTACAATTCAAACCCAATCGTCTACCAAACGAAAAACAATTAGACAAGTCTGGGTTAGAAAGGATCTAATCTTTAGGGTAACTAACACTAAAGGACCCAACTTTGCTTGGGTGCCTAAAAACTGTATCTAATTGTTTTGCAGGTTGTGGTGAAAAAGAAAAATCTATGGTACCTTCATAGCGGTTGTTCAAGGCATATGACTAGTGATATAAATCAATTTCTTTCACTTGAGCCCTTTAATGGAGGTATGGTTACTTTTGAAGATAAAAAGAAATGTGACACCCTCATTTATTGCGGAAAAGTAAACACGTAATTCTAGAATAAAACTGCATGGATATGTTTGTAATAGGTTCATTATAGTAAAAACCTGTAATTTTTAAAACCTGAACCTGTTATAAAGATATCCAAAAGGGAAGGTGTCAAACATCCAAGGTCCAAAATAAATCTCATGAATGAAATATCGCTAAAGTCGCGAAATAAAGTTATACAAACCAAATATGAGAAAGGGAGACATATGTCCCTAAAATGTATGTGACATAAAAAGGGTTTAAGGGTCACAATAAAATAAAACCAGTATAGGTCCCAAGGTTACTTTGCTCGCTAGCTCGTCCATGTACCCCATATATGCATCACCTACCTGTCATTCGCATTTTATACAAATACGAAAGCCACAGTCTGTGGGGAGTAACTCCGAGTTCTCCCAGCCACGAAATGTCATAATTAATATAACATGTAAACATAAGAATATGAATATGAATAACACATAGGCTTAGCATATAGATGCTAGACAATCGTGCTTATCATGTGAACAACAATATAACAACACATTGTCCTAGCCAGTGAATACTAGACCGACTCATACTACACTATCATGTGAATCACATAACATCCAGGAATCCAAACTCTATCAACCATAGCCGGCTTGCATCTCACCTTCTATGATTCATAGAATCATCAAACAAGAAAGGGCAATATATCAAAGACAGGCATAAGTTCTTAGCACCGTCAATAGTCACTCTGTAACTCGAGTCTATACCACGAGGTAGGGAAGGTAATCGAACCGGTATCTTGGCTCAGAGGTTCTATCAAAACATGGCCAAGACACAACACAACCCTAGCCTAAAATCTGCGCAGACCTAGACATGCGGATACACACCACCGCACCCAAGACCCACAATTTTATAAAACTATGTGAGTACCCTAAGGAGTCCACCAAAGGGTTGGCTAGTACTTAAGCTGACCACTTACTCTCAAAATAAGTAACGAGGTCATGCCCCAACTTGGTTATAAACCCACCAAGTCAGGAACACAAAGGCTATTGAGCAGTGAACATACACTCGTCAAAGACTATAATGGCCTATCTATGATGAAGGCCGAAATACTCACCTAGGACCTAGTCCCAGCTAGTCCCAGCTTGAATACTTTAGCCCACACCACACAAGACAAGTAGGATACCTAATTCAGCTGACAATCCAACAATATCTCCAATATCAATAATAATCCAAATTCCAGCTAACCGTTAATCTCATAATTCATGAGAACAAGCTAAAATGGCAACAAGGCAAGAAGACTCAAGTATAAGGCATCCAAAGCATCCAACAACCAACATGTGAAATGATAATTACAAATATCAAGGCATAACATAAAACCTCCAATAACAACCAATCTTACCTCAAAGACAAACCCTCGACCCGAGTCCCGCGACGGGTCATCGGTCAAATCGAGGTCGATGGTTTAAACCTAGTTTGACCAAACTCGTTCGGTCAATCCGCCCACTCGAGTCTTGGCCTACTTTGGCCCAAATCACAAAATTTATCGCAATATTATTCTCATGCTATTTCCAATTTCTATCATGTGAAATACGAAAGTAAAACATTATCAATCACCTAAACACTTATCAAACAACAAACACAACATCAACTACTAATGTGACATTAATTCGTCGAGTAACCCGGAATAGTTACCTTACGCTAGCAAAGAGACAAGTAATAACTTGAGAAAGCTTCTAAAACCCAAAATTACTCTTCATCTTCAACCACATAGGAGCCACCTAAAATAATTATGTGAAAGGACGATATTAACGAATTATCGTTATATAAAATATGAGACGGAAATTAATTTAAATCAAAACATGTAAACATATTCATTAGCTACTGTCTTATGTTCATAAACCATTATGACCCTCCTTTTTTACAGACATACCAAGAAAATTGTCACAACTTTTACGCCCTAGAAACAGTCCCATAAAGCACCATTTTATCCGTCCCAAAACTGAGCCGAACTCAGCCTGTCACGTCTCCCAAAACCGAGGCCAAAACAGCCCACACGACCTCCATTTCGACTGTCCCAAAACAGTCTGAAGGTTGCACAAAACTGGTACCAAAACAGAGTTCAATCAATCCTAAACTAGTCCTAAACCGAGTCAAAACAGTCCCAAAAATGTCCCAAAGTACACCGCAAAGCGGACTCAAAAAAATTCTAATTTACTGCACAATACCACAACTAAACAAGATCCCAAATAGCATCCCAAAACGATCCCTACATGTCAGTATACACCGTCTTAAATATACCACTTACTAGCTAGCATCCCAAATGATCCCTAGAGGTCAGTATACACCGTCTCAATCATCTCCACATATCAGTATACACCGTCTCAACTATACAACTGACTAATTAACATCCATAAGGATCCCTATATATAATTATACACCGTCTCAATTATAAAACAGACTAACCAGCATTCGAAATAAACATATTTTACAAGTAATATTTAGTAATCCGTTATCGTTACCTTTTTCCGATCGAACTAGTCCTTCATGACTAACAAATATTCTACCAGACCGTCTATTTTAGTACATACAACCGTCTTATAATAAAAAAAGCTGAAAATATAAATGGGTTTGTAAAAATACATGACGAAAATGAATTTTACTTACAACGGATTGACAGGAACGATGAAAGCAGCACTATGGAACGAAAATCATTGATAACGGATGACAAACGGAGTGGCAGAATCAATTTAAAATTAAAAAAAAATGAAAAGAACGAAAAAGAAGAAAAAGGAAAGGAGAAGAAGAAATGTTGCGTGAGAAATGAGGGAGCAAATTGCACGCTCGCTATTTATTATA